>NC_080176.1:71990386-72287886 GCF_950295315.1 Erinaceus europaeus
GGCTCTGTGCTGGCACTATGAGTCCTTGGTAGCTGTCAGCCATTTTTTTTCCCTTCTACTTTATTTTTATTTGACAGGACAGAGAGAAATTCAGAGGGAAGGGGAGATAGAGAAGGAGTGAGAGAGACATCTGCAGACCTGCTTTACCTCTCATGAAGCTTCCACCCTGAAGGTGGGGAAAGGGGGGCTTGAACCCAGATCCTTGAGCATGGTGATATATTTGCTTAATCGAGTGCATCATTCATCCACTCCCCACATGTCTTCTTTTGGTGCTAACATTCTTGTTTTATCTCATGATTCACCTTACTGGGTGTCATGAGTTTTCTAACAGTGAATGAATATGATGTCACTTCCCTATACAGAATTGCTGGATGGATTTCCATTAACCATGGTTAAAACACTTCAGTGTAGAATGTGAACTCTTTCATGGTTTGGCAAGACCTTTTTTTTTAATTGGGGGATTAATGTTTTACAGTGGACAGTAAATACAATAGTTTGTACTCGAATAACATTTCCCAGTTTTCCACATAACAATGCAACCCCCACTAGGTCCTCTGTCATCTTGTTCCTGTAGGTCTGGCACCTCTTTTCTCACTTCCATTGTCATTCCCCTGCCTTACCTTACCTCTGACAGTATAGAATGACAAAGCAAAATAAAAAAATATATAAAGCAAAAGGAAGAAATGAAATAAAACATCTAAAACCATTCAAATGTCTGTGCTGCCAGTATCTTGGTTGGCACTTTAGAGCTCAGAGGGCTCTTTATTTTATTGATTTAATTAATGTATAGAGCCAAGTGTGGAAAGAGGCCAGAAAAGCTGGATGCATTATTACCAGAAAAAGCAGAGGGCTGACCTTCAATCAAGATGGCTCCAGAAGTTCACTTTTTTTTCCCCCAATAGTTCACAACCCCCCCCCCAGAAGTTCACTTTTTAAATCCTTCTTTACCAAATATGTAACTTTGATTTGTGAATATACCAAGAGACCTAAAAGGAAGTGCAAGAAAGATAGAAATGCTTGGGTGGGTGGGGGATAGATAACATAAAGGTTCTTCTTCTAGCGTTTGCCCTTCTTCCGTAGCCAGTCAACAGTGTCAGGTTGAGCCTGATGTAAAGTTTCGAGACCTCCTTTGAATCTCTCCTGCCTGAGGCTTCAAAGTTCCAGGTTCAATCCAATGTACCACTATAAGCCAGAGCTAATCACTGCTCTGGTAAAAAAAAAAAAAAAAAGAAGAAGAAGATCTTTGATCTTTGTAGAATAGTAATAGAATAAAAATGCAGTGATCTGGGTTGAAACCATTAGCTGCTTCCCATAAGCCAGTATTTGACTCCTATAAGCAAAGAGGATTAAAATGTCATAAATATAGTGAAAAGCCAGGAACTATGGCCTCCTCACTTCCTGGTAAAAACAATGAAAAGATGTCCGTACATGGCTACTTAAAATTGAAGTACTATGAAGGGAGACGAGGAAAGTGAGGGTTAGCTGTGCCACTGCTACTATAACAATAAATACTTTTTAAAAGGTGAACTATGTCCCACTCACGAACCTAGAAACAAAACAAGAAAGTAGATAAAAAAAAAATCTAACTGGAATAAATAATTCAAATGAGAGCAGAAGTTAGTGAAACAGAAAGCAATAATCAAGACTAGAGAATTTTTTTTTAATTTGATAAAATATATATTGGGTTGTTGGAAGTCGTGTCTTTTCTCTATGCAAAGATACATCATGACTTTTCTGAAAATCCAGTTTTTCTAACAAAACTAATCAAGAAAGACTTGAAGATGATACTAGAGAAGGCACAAATGATCAATATCGGAAAGAACTCCTTGCAGCTGGTACAGTTGATATTTTCTTTTTCTTTTTTTTAAATTTATTTTTTATTTAAGAAAGGATAAATTAACAAAACCATAGGGTAGGAGGGATACAACTCCACACAATTCCCACCACCCAATCTCCATATCCCACCCCCTCCCCAGATAGCTTTCCCACTCTCTATCCCTCTGGGAGCATGGACCCAGGGTCATTGTGGGTTGCAGAAGGTGGGAGGTCTGGCTTCTGTAATTGCTTCCCTGCTGAACACGGGCGTTGACTGGTCGGTCCATATTCCCAGTCTGCCTCTCTCTTTCCCTAGTAGGGTGTGTCTCTGGGGAAGCAGAGCTCCAGGACATATTGGTGGGGTCTTCAGTCTAGGGAAGCCTGGCTGGCATCCTGATGGCATCTGGAACCTGGTGGCTGAAAAGAGAGTTAACATACGAAGCCAAACAAATTGTTGAGCAATCGGAATAGTGGAGAGGAAGTGTTAGGGGGGTACTCACCATAGAGAATACTGTTAGTAACTTCATTAGCAAAAACTTGGAAAGGCTGAAAGGAAATGGACATTTTAATAAATAAATCAATTATTAATTAATTAATTTTGTATTATAAACTGCTAGAAATGACTCAGGAAGAAATAGGAAGTCAAGCAAAATAAGAAATCATTAAATTCCTAATAAAAATATTTCTTTCTATTCTCCACTCTTCCTTTCTCTTACATTTCCTTCTCTTTGACTCCAGGCAAGGAAGTCCTGAAACATGGATCCTAAGAAACGTTTTAACTCATCTTCAAGAATCCTTTAATTGTTTTCAGTGAATGGAAATGGGCTGCCATTTATTGACCCCAGTTTTTATTTTGACTTTTATTTAAATCATTAAAAAAGATTTACTTGTTTATTTGCTAGAGACAAGAGAAAAATTGAGATGGGAGGGGGAGATGGACAAGAAGAGGAAATGGAGAGAGGAGTACTTCTGCAACACTTCTTAAGAAGCTCCCCCTCACTTGGACCCCCCTTGCATTTGTAGACATGTGTGCTCGACCAGATGTGCCATCCCCTTGCCCTTTTTCACTGGGGAAATAATGGTTTACAAGACAGCTGTTGGTACCTAGAGACAGTCTCTTCTTGTCCCTGTGGAATTTGAAGGAGTCATGTTAAGTGAGATAAACCTGGAGGACAAATAATGGATGGTCTCACTTTTAGCCCAGTTTTTGAGACTTGTATTATTTTTCCACAAAAATCCAGTAAATATAGTATATGAAAAGAAAGTCATAGTCCAGTTTCACTTATGGACATAAATGTAAAAAAAAAAATCTGGGTAGTTGGGCAGTAGCGCAGTGGGTTAAGCACAGGTTGTGCGAAGCACGAGGACTGGCATAAAGATCCCGGTTCGAGCCCTGGCTGCAAGGGGTTCACTTCATGAGCAGTGAAGCAGGTCTGCAGGTGTCTCTCTTTCTCTCCACCTCTGTGTCTTCCCCTCCTCTCTCCATTTCTGTCCTATCTAACAACGATAACATCAACAACAGCAACAATAATAACTACAACAACAATAAAGCAACAAGGGCAACAAAAGGGAAAATAATAATAATTAAAAAAATAAAGAAATCTAAAAAAAACCGTAGCTGGTTCATTTCAGTGTCCATTGATTGTTCTTTTTGTCTGTTTATTGGCCTATATACTTACCTACCTATCTACCAATTAGTTGCCACTTAACCATCTAGTTCACTCCAGCAATGCAAGCCATGTTCAAAGTAAAAATATTTAGAACATTTCAGATAGTATTGCTATAATTATATAATGGGTAAAAATTCGAGGTCAGTATTCTGGTGTCCTTTAGAGCATGAGGGAGAGGTTGTGTGACTGAGTCCCAATTCTTAGTAGACTTCAGTTATAGCTATACTAGTTAATTACTTTTACCTGTGAAACATCATTACAATTTTATAAAGCTCGCTGTGTGCATTTAGTTGATATTCTTTATTCTCAATACCATTCTGAATGCTTGAAGTATCATATAGTAAATGTCAACATCATGAATAAAAAAGAGGTATACCACTTACAAAGGGTGTGGGATTGTGCACAGTACCAAGTCTGAGGAGAATTTTGAGTGGGCTAATGAGCTATAGATATAGAATAGAGATTTTGGGCCAGCAAAATGGCTCACTTGGATAGTGTGCTAACTGACCATGTGCAGGACCCAGGTTCAAACATGACCCCCACTGTACTGAACAAAGCTTTGGTACTGTGGTCTCTGCTGTTCCGTTCTCCATCTTAAAAAAGAAGAAAGAGTGTGGTCCGGGAGATGCACAGTAGATAAAGTATCAGACTCTCAAGCATGAGGTCCTGAGTTCAATCCCCAGCAGCACATGTACCAGAGTGATGTCTGGTTCTTTCTCTCTCCTCCTATGTTTCTCATTAATAAATAAAATCTTGGAGAAGAAGGAGGAGGAGGAGGAGGAGGAGGAGAAAGAGAAGAAGAAGATGATGATGATGATATTGGGATCTTGTTGTGCCTATGTGTTAAAGACTATACTGTAAACCATTAACCCCCCCCCCATAAAAGAAAAGCTACAAAAAGTAAATAAATAAATAGAAATTAAAAAGGGCTGAGGACATAGCATAATGATTATGAAATAAGACTCTGAGGTCCCAAGTTCAATCCTCAACACTGTCATAAGCCAGTGTATCTGTCTCTCTCTCTCTCTCTCTCTCTCTCTCTCTCTCTATATATATATATATATATATATATATATATATATATATACTGAAAAAATAGAGAAAGGGGAGGGATGAAGAAGAGAAGGGAAGAAGAAAACAATGAGGTAGAAAAAATTTTAAGAATGTGTTAAGAATTACATTAGGGCACCAGGTGGTGGCGCACCTGGTTGAGCGCACACATTACAGTGCACAAGGACCCAGGTTCGAGCCCCCGGTTCCCACCTGCAGGGGGAAAGCTTCACAAGTGGTGAAGCAGGGTTGCAGGTGTCTCTCTGTCTTTCTCTCTGTCACCCCTTTCCCTCTCAATTTCTGACTGTCTCTATCCAACAGATAAAGATTTAAAAAAAATTGCATTAGGATAGGCTGGGCAGTGGTGCACTTGGCAGATCATGGGTCTTACCATGCCCAAGGGCCTGGGTCCAAGCCTCTGGCCTTCACCTGCAGGGGGAAGCCTCATGAGTCGGGAAAATAGTGCTTTGAGTTTCTTTCTTTCTTCCTTCCTTTCTGTCTTTCTTTCTTGCTTGCTTTCTTCCTTTCTTTCTTTCCCCAACTTCTCTCTTCCTTATCACTCTCAATTCTGTCTTTTAAAAACTTTTTATTTATTTATTATTGGATAGAGACAGACAGAAATTGAAAGGGAGAGGGGAGATAGAGAGGAAGAGAGAGAAAGAGACACCTGCAGCCCTACTTCTCCACTCATGAAGCTTCCCCCTGCATTGGGGATCAAGGGCTTGAACCTGAGTCCTTACTCATTGTAATGTGAGTGCATAACCAGGTGCACCACTGCCTGGCCCCCTCAACTTCTGTCTTTATAAAAAATAATAAGATAATAAAAATAATGAATAAATCTTTAAAAAATAGAGGACACACTGAATATTTAAAAAAAAAAAAAGGAGAGGGAGAAGGAGTCGGGCAGTAGCGCAGCAGGTTAAGCGCACGTGGCGCAAAGTGCAAGGACCGGTGATAAGGATCCTGGTTCCAGCCCCCAGCTCCCCACCTGCAGGGGAGTCGCTTCACAAGCGGTGAAGCAGGTCTGCAGGTTGTCGTTCTCTCCCCCTCTCTGTCTTCCCCTCCTCTCTCCATTTCTCTCCTATCCAACAACTATGACATCATTAACCGCAACAATACCTACAACAATAAAAAACAAGGGCAGCAAAAGGGAATAAAATAAATAAATAAATAAATAAATAAATAAATAAATAAATAAAAAGGAGAATTGCACCAAGAATGCAATTCCCGAGTCACACTCACATTTGGAGTGATTGCATTACACAGGGTCAAACACCTCATCACAGACCCCTGCAAGCGTCAGCCCGGCTTTGACCTAGCACGTTATGATCGGGCCCTCCTCAATCGCTATGGAACAGGCCATGGCCGGTGCGCCGCTATGTTCCATCGCTGGGGAGCCAGAGACGACCCGAACTGCCCCTGTGGCTCCAGACAGACTATGACCCACATAGTCAACGACTGCCACCTCTCCAGATTCCAAGGAGGTCTCGAAACTTTACATCAGGCTCAACCTGACGCTGTTGACGGGCTACGGAAGAAGGGCAAACGCTAGAAGAAGAAGAACAGGTTCAAATCTAACCCCCTCTGCATGGAAGATAGAGTCTGTACTGTGGTTTCTTTCCCTCTTTCTCTGCCTCCCTATTTCTGTCTGAAAAAGTCAGACCAGAGCTGTGAAGCCCCTGACATGATGAGAAATAAATAATTATGGAAAGAAAGAAAATCCCCCACTTTTCCCTATTTATTGATATTTTACTATGAATTTATAATAACTTTCTACTGTGTTTTTAATACCATGCTGGTATTTCTTCTGAATACTAAGCTACATCCAGGTTATAAGTTCTTCAAAAAGCAGGTTATGCTTCTGAATTTTGATATCTCGAGACAAAATATACTCATCCTTTTCCTATGAAGGCCTGTCATAAATTTATTTTCTTTTTATTATTTTTCCTTATTTAATAGGCTAGAGAAATTGAGAGGGGAGGAGGAGGTAGAGAGGGAGATGGGGACACCTACAGCACCATTTTAGTGCTTGAGAAGCTTCCCCACTGTGGGTGGGGAGTAGGGGCTCACACGCAGGTCCTTGTTTATGGTAGGTAGCTTCAGCAGGCCCACTGCCTCCCAGTCCCCTCAATTCATTTTTCATTCAGTAAGCAAATATGTATCAAGTACCATCTCACTGTCCATCCCTTTTTCTGAGCTCTAAGGATACAGTTATTAATAAAGTGCCCAAATGCCTGGGAAACAAATTCTAGATTCGTTTATTTAAGAGAGAGAGACCAGAGCACCAAACCCTAGATGACAGCAAGGACTATTCCCAAGCTAGTCCTGTACACTGCCCACTGCGCCACTTCTGGCTGCTCATCTGTATCTTCAGCTCCTACTCTGTCAACGGCCTAATAGCCTCTTGCCCTCGTTAACCATTTTGCCCCTGTGCCACCTCACACAGCCACTGTCTGTCTATATAGATTTGCCTGTTCTGGCTGTGTCATGTAAGTGGGCTCAGGCAGTGTGCACTCTCTTTTTTGACTGGTTTCTTTCCCTTAACATGCATATCTCAGTACTGCATTCCTTAATATCGATGCATATTTATTGACTGACTATTTCACATTTTGCCTATATATTAGGTGATTATTTCCATATTTTGTTGCTGTTATGAGTGATAGTGTTATAAGCGTTCCTGTTTGTTGTGTATATTTGTCTTTGATTTTACTGAATAAATACACAGCAGTGGGATTGCTGAGGTATGTAGTAAGTTCTGACTAAACTTTCTGATGAACTACCAGGCTGTTTTCCAAAGTAGTTTGTAGCATACCGCCTTCCCACCAGGAACACACTGTTCCTGTGACTTGATATCTCATGATGCTTGTTTTGATTTGCATTTCCCTATTCAGTGATTCTGAGCATCTCTTAATGGACATACAGACCAGCTGTATATCTTTGGAGGAATATTTATTCAAATTGTTTGTACATTTTTAAAATGTGTGTTTTCTTATTACTGAGTTATAAGCAAATATTCCAGATAAAGTCCCTTATGTGTGTTTTGACATTTGACTTAGTCTGTACACTTTGTTGTCTTTGTTCTTCCTTAATTCTGTCTTGAAGCAGAAAATGTTTTTGGTTTTGTTTTTCTTTTCTTTTTTTTTTAATATTTTATTTTATTTATTTATTCCCTTTTGTTGCCCTTGTTGTTTTATTGTTGTAGTTATTATTGTTGTCGTCGTTGTTGGATAGGACAGAGAGAAATGGAGAGAGGAGGGGAAGACAGAGAGGAAGAGAGAAAGATAGACACCTGCAGACCTGCTTCACCGCCTGTGAAGTGACTCCCCTGCAGGTGGGGAGCCGGAGTTTGAACCGGGATCCTTATGCCGGTCCTTGTGCTTTGCGCCACCTGCGCTTAACCCGCTGCGCTACAGCCCGACTCCCTGGTTTTGTTTTTCTTTTTAACATTGGTGAAGTCCAACTAGAAGTATTTTAAAATTAGTTCTCCTTTAAGTATTATATCTAATGAATCATTACTTAAACTAAGATAAAAAGATAATGAAGTGGGGCTGGGTGACACACCCGGTTGAGCACATATGGTGCAATGCACAAGGACCCAGGTTCGAGTCCCTGGTCCCCATCTGTAGGGAAAAAGCTTTGTGAGTGGTGAAGCAAGGCTGCAGGTGTCTCTCTTCCTCTCTCACTCCCTTTACCCTCTTGATTTCTGGCTGTCTCTCTCCAATAAATAAAGATAATAAAATTTTTTTTAAAAGATAATGAAGTCATATGTTTTTTTCTTCTGTAAGTTCTTTATTTTTAGCTGTTATCTTAAGGATTCTTGTGCATTTTGAGTTGCTTTTCTTAAACGGTGAGAGGTTGGAGTCCACGTTCATTCTTTTGCAGGTGAACGATGTGTTGTCCTGCTGCTATTCGTTGAATGACTCTCCTTTCCTGAATGAGCATCGTGAATGCTTTTATAATCATAGGTCTTTTATATACTGATATTCTAAACTTATGTCCTTATGTTTTGGTTTTCAGGGTGCTTACCAAGTGTTCCACAAATGAAAAAAATTTCCACATCTTATGAGGAGAGACGAAAGCAAGCTACTGCAATTGTTTTACTAGGAGTCATTGGAGCTGAATTTGGTGCTGAAATTGAACCTCCTAAACTGTTGACCAGACCTCGAAGCTCCAGTCAGATTCCAGAGGGATTTGGTTTGACTAGTGGAGGATCGAACTACTCACTGGCCAGACATACTTGTAAGTTTTAAAATTCCTAGTGCCAATCTGTTTCTTCTTCTCTGTATATAATATTGGTTAACAATACTGAAGAAAACATTGAACTTGATGAGTACTAGCTCAAATGAAGTTACCTATTTTTAAAAAGTAAATCATGATATTTTTAAATGCATATGCAATAACCCAGGTTCAAGCCCCAAGTCCTCACCTGCAGGGTCCTGAGCACAGTGACATTTCTATGAAATACTGATGATCATCTGGTTCTCTCTGTGTTTTCCTTTACCTGTAATAATTCTGCCTGCGAACTGTTACTACTATGAGCAGAAAAAGTGGAAACTCCACAGAGAAAAGAGTGGATTTTTGAAAACCTTTGGCAGACTTGAAATGAGATTTTTTTTTTTTCCCAAGAAGACCTTGGGAATTGATAAATAAATTGACAATCTTACTACTGCTCTTTTGGTAAAGGGAGACAAGGACAAATTACCTGAGAGAGGTTCCAAAGCTATTTCTGACATACGGCTGGCATGGACTGAGCACTGTAGGAGGAGGGACCCTTCCCTGGGTGTCTCCTTAGGCTTCCCAAGCAAGAATAATCAAATTTATTAAAACATTATAGGGATATCTACATTTGTGTGTGTGTGTGTGTGTGTGTGTGTGTGTGTGTGTGTGTGTGTGTGACTCCAGGGTTATTGCTGGGGCTTGATGTCGGCTCTACGAATCCACTGCTCCTGGAAGCCACTTGTTCCATTTTTTTGTTTCCCTTGTTGTTGTTATTGTTATTGGATAGAACAGAGAGAAATTGAGAAAGGAAGGGAAGACAGAGAGGGGGAGAGAAAGATGGACACCTGCAGACCTGCTTCACTGCCTGTGAAGTAGTCCCCCTGCAGGTGGGGAGCCAGGGGCTCAAACCAGATCTTTATACCTGTCCTTGCACTTTGTGCCACGTGTGCTTAACCCGCTGCACTACCACCTGGCCCTCTATGAGTATGTATACATTTAAAACAAAACTTGTTGAACATTTTGATAAAGAAATAGATGTAGAAAGAACAGAAGCTAATTTTTAGAAAGTTTTACTTATTTTTTTCAATGAAGCAAAAAGAGATTCTGAGAGGTTTCTAGCAAGCAAGCAATTGTATATAAAATGAATGATATAGGCGGGTGGGCAGTGACATACCTGACATTACCATGTGCAAGGATCTGGGTTCAAATCCCAGTCCCTACCTGTAAGGTGGACGCTTCAGGCGCAGTGGATCAGTGCTACAGGTGTCTCTCTTTCATCCTCTCTGTTTCTTTATCCTCTGTCAATTTCTGTCTTATCAAATAAAATAAATATTAATTTAAAAAATGAATGCTTAGGGGCCAGGTGTAATATGGCTGAGTGTACATGTTAAATTGTGCAAGGACCTGGGTTTCAGGTCCTGATCCCTATCTGCAGGGGGAAAACTTTGCGAGTGGTGAAGCAGTGCTGTAGATGTCTGTCTGTCTTTCTCCCTCTTTGTCTCTCCCTCCCCTCTCAATTTCTGGCTGTCTCTATCCAATAAAAAAAGATAATAAAAATACAAGTAATTATTTAACAAAACGAATGCTGCAGTGCCTATTGGAACAGCCTGAAGATTGTGAAATATCCTTTGTGTTTCCTTCATTTATCGTGATTGCTCTGTTTTCATTTAATAATTACAAAATGATCTTTTTCTTCTGAGTCTCTAGGAGCTTATGCATGCATGGTTTCTCAGACTTCTTCATTCTTTTTATTTTAGATAAATACATAGATAGATAAGATAGGTAGGTAGCTAGGTAGATAGATAGGATGGCCAACCTGAGCATCTAGCACTGCATGGTCCTCTCATGCTGTGCCAGGGTCTCAGCCCAGGACGCACACATGGCAAGGCTTACCCAGTTAGCTGTCTTCTGACCTCATGTTTCTCTCTCACTTCCACTTCATTACTCTCTCTTTTTTTTTTTTTTTTTTTTTCTCAAAGGTCTCAGATGCATTGGTGGTAGAATGGCTTACAATAGGGATTTTTCAAGTCCTGTCCTCTCTGAAGGTTGTTAGAATTATGTATACCAGTTTAAAGTTTATTGTCTTCATTAGAAACAGGTGTCTAAATAAGCCTGCATCTTCCTGGGATTATAGTGTTAACCAGTAGATGTTGTTCTAGGTATGGCCTTGTTACTTGCTTATGTGGCATTCAGAGTGTGTCGCTTCCATTAAATATTTAGTCTTTCTGGCATCCTATTGAATGGGATAATTATTATTATCCTCATTTTCAGATAAGGCCATTAAGATACAATTTTTGATGAACTTTAATTGCTAATTTAGTTCGAGGTAGAGATAATGCATTCGGCCTTCCTTAGGAAGTCAGCCTGTGAAAACCCATAATAGAGCCAATTCCCAACCATCCACATTGTGGGAGGAAAGAGTGACACAGGCATAATTCTCAAGACAGACCTACTTTACAACTCATTTTATATTTCAAGTTAAGTATGTGGAGTTGCACTTTACACAAAATGTCTAAATTACATATTGAAGACAAAACTGGACTCTGGTGATTAAAAGGCCTGGATTAGGCCTTTAATAATCTCTATATTCCTCTAGCTCTCAGAGCAGTGAGTTCATTTATTCCCTTACACCAAGTGAAAGACGGGGATTATTCTGCCTTTAAATCTCCTTTTGGTCCGACTAGTCTGTGTTTCTCAAGTGCAGAAGGAGGCCTGCAGGACATGCACCTCGTTCATCCTTCACTGCCCCACTCCCACCACCCTCTCCACAGAGGGATGGATGTTGTCTTGTCTCCATCAATTCAACTTCACAAGAGATCCTTGCCCAATTTTATTCGGATCCACAAATGAGGCATTATTAGAATGTTGATGGGTATTATGTGTAATGTTGCCTCTTAGATCTTTCGTTTCTCTCTTTGATTTGGTCTCTTCTGCTCCTTTTGTAATTATGGAATTGTGCTGGCGCATCTGTAGTAAATCCCGTTCTGATCTCTCATTAGCTTTCTGACTTTGGGCAAGTGTCATAAGTCATTTTCCTCGGCAGCAGACTCTGAGACAGATTTGTGTGCAGGAGTATTCCCGGGATCAATACCTCGAGGGAGTGCAGGATTGGGCAGGGCAGAAGTGGAATTGCATTTCAGCTGTGGAGAAAGCTTCAACAAAACTCATGGAACTCTGGAATTGGGAGGACCATTCAGACTTGTCCTGAACTGAGGGTAAAGGTTTGGCTCTTATGTCCCCCTGTCAATCAATCATTAGATCTGGGGTGCACTGAGAAGTATGACCTTGAGTGAGGCATTTTTCTTCATCCTACTGCAAGTACCAGAGAGGAACACAGCTGAGACTTCTGGACCACTAAGTCCTCAAGAGATGGTGCAACAAATACTTTATCTAGTATGGAAAGATGGGCAAACTTGCCAGGCCTCTACTCCCCGTGTTACTGAATTAGGTTATGTGTCTCCATTTCTGTAAGTAGATGGGGAGATGGGCACTGTCCTGTAATTGTCATGCTCTTCTTTTCCTTTTTTTAAAAAATTAATTTATTTATAAAATGGAATCACTGACAAGACCATAGGATAAGAGGGGTACAATTCCCGCCACCAGAGCTCCATATCTCATCCTCTCTCCTGATAGCTTTCCTATTCTTTAACCCTCTGGGAGTATGGACCCAGGGTCACCATGAGGTGCAGAAGGTGGAAGGTCTGGCTTCTGTAATTGCTTCCCTGATGAACATGGGCATTGGCAGGTTGATCCATACTCCCAGCCTGTCCTCTCTCTTTCCCTAGTGGGGCAGGGCTCTGAGGATAGGACACATTGGTAGGGTCATCTGTCCAGGGAAGTCTGGTTGGCATCATGTTAGCACCTGGAACCTGGTGGTTGAAAAAGAGTTAACATCTGAAGCCATACAGATTGTTGATTAATCATGAACCTAAAGGCTGGAATATTGTAGATGAAGATTTGGTGTCTCCATTTTGGAAATAGCTAGTAGGCCTATTTTAGTTATATTCCAAAGGGCCAATAACTTTATTATTTTTTGCCTGAGCCTGACATCTGCTGTGCAGGTGGACCCAGGTTATTGTTTGGGGAGAGGATGTCATGCTATTCTTTGTAATTCCATCCAAATTTCCAGTTACTCTGTAAGACCGGTATTTTAGGCAGTATCTAGCATGATGCAAAGCCCACTATGGCCACTATTATTGAGCATTTATTGTGTGTCTGGTATCTTGTGGTACATTTTACACATCTTATTTGCTTGTCGCCTCAAAGACTTTTACTATCCCCATGCATCCGATGAGGGAATGGTAACTTCCCTCCATTCTCACTGTAAAGATCTGTGTTACCACATTAAACTTTCTCCGTGCAGATAATTCATCGGAGGTATAAGTGGATACTGTAGGATCATTTGCCCAAAAGTGTCAAGCCTAGACTCAAACCCTTATCTTCCAATTCTAAGTCAGTGTATTTTCACCATTTCACACAGACTGCTTTCTGTCCTAACTAAGGTTCAGAGTGGTAATGCTAAAAAGGAAAGGGAGGTACAGGTGCTGTGGAAGCAGAAGCAAATACAAAGTTCTCATTGCTGTGTATCTGCAATTATTTATGTCTGTGATGTGATATGTATATATATGTGTTTATTTTGGTATTATTTATTTATTTGTTTGTTTTTATGTTTATTTATTTTTAGTATTATTTATTTGTTTTATTTATTTTTATGGCTTATGGTGATGCTGGGGATTGAACCTGCGACCTTTGGTGCTTCAGGCCTGCAGGTCTTTTTGCATAACCATTATGCTATCTCTCCAATCCAAAATATCCACATCAGAGAAAAATAATATTCACCACAGGAAATCCTTAACCATGTTAGGCTTGGTTCTTCAGTATGATTTCACTGTTGTTTCATAGAAATTACTGTTTATGTGATTTGTTTTTCTCTTCTGGAATGTGGATCCACAGAATCTGTTCAGCTCTCAAAAGAGAAGCATTAAAATGGATAAGAACTCCAAGAGCTTATTGGGGTAAATGGTTA
Source organism: Erinaceus europaeus (assembly GCF_950295315.1). Taxonomy (NCBI): domain Eukaryota; kingdom Metazoa; phylum Chordata; class Mammalia; order Eulipotyphla; family Erinaceidae; genus Erinaceus; species Erinaceus europaeus. The sequence continues at coordinate 72,004,166 of NC_080176.1, forward strand.
CCCATTCCTATGATCTTCCTTCCTTCCTCCCTCCCACCCTCCCTCCCTCCCCCTTTCTTCCTTTCTTTCTTTCTTCCTTTCTTTCTTTCTTTCTTTCTTTCTTTCTTTCTTTCTTTCTTTCTTTCTCCTTCCTTCCTTCCTTCCTTCCTTCCTTCCTTCCTTTCTTTTCCTTCCTTCTTTCATTTCCTCCTCTTCCTCCTGCTCCTCTTCTTCATCTTCTTCCTTCTCTTCCTCCTTCTCCACCTCTTCTTCCTCCTCCTCATCCTTCTTCATTTTTTTCTTTACTGAACATTAATGGTTTATGGTCAATAGTAAATACAGTAGTTTGTACATGTAAAACATTTCTCAGTTTTCCATATAACAATTCAGCCTCCTCTAGGTCCCCACCCCAGTCCTTTACTTTTTTATTTCTTTATTGGGGAACTAATGTTTTACATTTGATAGTAAATACAATAGTTTATACCTGCATAACATTTCCCAGTTTTTCATATAACAGTACAACCCCCACTAGGTCCTCTGTCATCTTTTTTTGGCCTGTATTCTCCTCCCTACCCACCTCAGAGTCCTTTACTTTGGTGCAATACACCAAATCCAGTCCAAGTTCTGCTTTGTGCTTTCTTATTTTCAACTTCTTTTTTTTTAATTACTGATTTAATAATGATTGGCAAGATTGTGGGATAAGAGGAGTACAATTCCACATGGTTCAAACCACCAGAGTGCCATATTCGATCCCTTTATTGGAATGTTCCCTGTTCTTTATCTTTCTGGGAGTATGGACTAGAGATCTCTATGGGGTTCAAAAGGTGGGAGGTCTGACTTCTGTGCTGGACATTGACAGGTCAGTTCATACTATCTCTATCTTTTCCTAGTCGGGTAGGGCTCTGGGAAGGTGGGGTTCCAGGACACACTGATGAGGTCATCTACCCAGGGAAGTCAGGTAGGCATAATGGTAGTACTTTTCTGTTGCTGTGGAGTTATCCTGATGCAGTCTCCGCATCACACTGGTTATTGCTGCTCGCCTATTTTGTTTTCCATGTCTTATGCCAGTTCTTTTGAAAACGCCTGTACGATATAGGTTTCTGTTCACCCCACACTCCTAATACTATGGCCATTAGTTAAAAAGAAAGGGGGAATTGTTGGTATGCATGAGACCCCTTCTGTTTCATTGGTTTAATACCCCTTGCTTAACACTGTATTCTATTTACATAACCACTGTATTCTATTTACATAACCACTGCAGGGCATTGGTTCAATCCCCACTGGTTCATGATATGTTTTTGCTCTGCCCCCTCTCCTTGTCACACTCTGATTTTCACCAGTCCCTTTTCTCTCCACCCTCTCTATGTCACATCCTGTTTCCACCCTACTTGGCAAGTACATATAAAGACAGCATTGTGAGTTTTACGGTACTTTAGTTTAGCTTAGCTTGGCTTAGATTGTGCTGCGTCCTGCATGAATAAAGAGATACTGCCTAAAGCTCAACCATGAGTCCCTGGTCGTCTGTTACCTACCCATGCCCGTGAAGCCAGCCCGGCGAAAACAACACTTTTAACAACTTCTGTGTATGAATAAGATCATTCCATATTCATCCTTTTCTCTGAGTTATCTCACTTAGCATGATTTCTTTAGGCTTCATCCAAGATGAGTTGAAGAAAGTGAAATCACTGTTTTTAATAGCATATATATATCACAACTTTCTCAGTCACTTGTCTGTTTTGGACACCTGGGTTGCTCCCAGGTTTTGCCTGTTACAAACTGTGCTGCTATGAACATAGGCATACACAGATCTTTTTGGATGAGTGTGTTTGGTTCCTTAGGATATATACCCAGGAGTGAGATTGCAGGTTCTGTGGTAGGTCCATTTCTAGCCTTCTGAGAGTTTTCCAGACTGTTCTCCACAGGGGTTGGACCAATTGACATTCCCACCAGCAGTGGAGGAGTGTTCCTTTGACCCCACAACCTCTCCAGCATTTGTTTTTGCTACCTTTTCTGATGTATGACATTCTCTTCATCTTCTTGAAGTGGTATCTCATTGTCTTTATTTGCACATTGTAACATGTGTGCTTAACCAGGTATTGCCACCACCTAGCTCCCTTCGTTGCCCTTTGTAGGAGTGAGCAGTGACTAAATAATGCATGTTTTCAACTCTTCCTCTGTCTGAAGACATCAGATTGTGTTGCTGAGCTGTTGCTCTGGCCATAGAGATGGTTATTCTGTTTGCTCTCTCCTTCCCTCCTTCTCCTTCTCCTCTTCCTCACCATCCTCCTCCTCCTCCTCCTTCTTCTCCTCTCTCTCTGTCATTATTGGGGAAATGATATACAGGACAGTTTTTAACACATGGGTACCCTGTCACATCTTCCCACCACACATGCAAGTCTCCCCCTCATTGTGCACTGGGTCTCAGGTATCCCCGCATCATCTAGAGCCCTCTCCTTTGCTGCAGTACATCACATCCAGTCTAGGTTTCGCCTTGTGTAATTTTCCTATGTAGCTGGAGTAGAGAAGCCAAGTAAAATATGAACTCCTTTCTAGTTGCTTTAGATAAAGTGTTCTTTCATAGTTGTGGTCATTAAACCACCTTCCTGCACACATTGTAATTGTCTTTGTATTTTAAAGGAGATGAGTGGAGATTAATAGGAGTGAATAAAGGGTGCTAATATTAATATCAGAGCTAATTTGTAGATATTTCAGCCTTTTTAATGGGATGTCATGATTCTAGATTGCCTGGATATGAAACTCGACATCGCCACAGAGTAATTGTGTGACCTTATATCCTTTGTAGTTCAGTTTACTTAACTTAAAACCTGGAAGAAAAATGTCTACCTCATAGAATTATTACAAGGACTGTCTGGCATATAGCTAGTAGTTGAATATTAGTTATTACTATTGTTACTAGACATGTTTATAGAGGAATAAGGGAAGGAAACAAATTTTTAAAATTTCTTTATTGGGGGAATTAATGGTTTACAGTTGACAGTAAATATAGCACTTAGTACGTGCATAATGTTTCTCAGTTTTTCACATAACAGTCCAACCCCCACTAGGTCTTCTTCTGCCAGCATGTTCCAAGACCTGAACCTTCCCCTGCTCCTCAGAGTCTTTCACTTTGGTGCATTAAACCAACTCCAGTCCAAGTTCTGCTTAGTGTTTTCCCTTCTGATCTTGCTTTTCAACTTCTATAGATCAGATCATCCCATATTCAGCTGAAGGAAACAATTCTTTTGGGGGACACTTACATTTGTTTTTTTATTATTTTTTATTATCTTTATTTATTGGATAGACAGCCAGAAATTGAGGGAGAAGGGAATGATAAAGATGTAGAGAGACACCAGCAACACTGCTTCACCACTCGCACAGCTTTCCCCCTGCAGGTGGGGACCAGGGGCGCTCGAACTTGGTCCTTGTGAGCTTAACCAGATGAACCACCACTCGGCCTCATCACTTATTGTATAACTGTTTTTAAAAGTCTTCCTAAGGACCTAAGTAGATAGTACTACTATGAACATTTAACATGTGAGTGAATGGATACTCATAACAGTGAAGTTACCTCCTGTGAGGGGTTTGAATTTAGATTTTTTCTTTTAGAGGCCCTGGTTTTATTTTCTATAACACATACTGATTCCCTTCACTTATGGGAAAGTCATTTCAGTCCAGGAAGGTTTATTTAAAATATACTTTTTTTTTCACTAATTTATATACATATTCAAATGCAAAATCATATCTGTAGTTATGTCGCTGTCAAGTTTGAATTTCTGTACTGTTTATTACCTTCTTTCTCAGGGTAACTACATCAGCAAACTGAGCTCACATAGAAAATTCATTACTCCTTTGTTTTTATTTATTTATTATTTTTTTTGTTCCTTTGTTTTTCCTTGTAAATAATTCACGCTGTGTAACAGTTTCATCATTTTTAACGGAGTTCTGACAGTTGCATTATAGGTCCTGGCTGTTTGGTGATGCAATCTCATTCTTGTTCTCCAAAAATAACTTTAATTTGCAATCATTTCTTGTTGATTCACTACTCGATGGGTTTTAGGTTGCTCTTCCATAAAATAAGTATGTTGGACAAGGTTATTTCTAAGGCCACTTCCATCTAAAATCATAGAGTTCTCTGAAATGATTGGCGTGATTTATTGCTATTCTGACTTTAGAGTGTTTGTGTGTGGCGCTGCCACTTGACCGCTCTTCTTTTAATTGCTCTCGAATAGTGTTCTTTCTGCTTGTATAAGATCTGTAGGGTCCAGTAGTTCATTGTCATGCCCGATGTTTGAAGAATACCTTAAAAGTACTTGTCTATTCATCTTCCCATGGGACATTCATGTCAACTTACCACTCTTGAACTGCTGTTTCAACAGTCTGTACTTCCTGTCTTTGTGTTGTGGTGATTTGGCTATACTATAGACCATTGGTAGGAAGCCATATTGGTGACCAAAATCTAGTCCTTAGCTAGCCTATCTTTACATATAAAACTTTATTGGAACATAACCATACTGTGATACAGTATCTGTGAATGCTCACAGCACTACAACCTCAATTCTATGTAGATGTATGTAATTGTATGTAGAATTAATATCTTAAATATGAAACATGAGACTATAGTGTAATAAAGGGTGATGTAGAAAAATGACTTTGAGGGGCTGGGTGATGGTGCACCTGGTTGAGCACATATGTTATACAAGGACTCAGGTTCACAGCACAAGGACCCAGGTTCAACCCCCCGGTCCCCACCTTCAGGGGGAAAGCTTTGTGTGTGGTGAAGCAGTGTTGCTGGTGTCTGTCTGCCTCTTTCCCTATTAACCTCCCCCTTCTCTCTTGATTTCCCCCTATTTTATTATTAGTAATGATAGTAAAAAACTATAAAAAAAAGTTAAAAGAAAAAAATGACCTTGGGCTAGGAACAGTTCTATAAATAGGTGACAGAAAGCTTAACTGAACAATTTTTTAAAAAGTGAATAGATGTCTACGAACATACCACCCTGAACACGCCCTATCTTGTCTGATCTCAGAAGCTAAAAAGTGAATAGATTAAGCCACATTAAAATTATAAACTTCTGTTAATCAAAATTATATTTTTCTCTATCCAATAAATAAAGATAATATATATTTTTTAAATTACCCCTGTATTTTATACATTGGGTGTAGTTCCACACTCACTACTAAAGTTCTGTGCACCTTCCCCTCCCCCAGCCTTTGCCTATTGAAAGCTACCATAGTTCTCAGAAAGTCTTGGAGAAAATTTGGTCATTCTTTTGTGTTTGTTAGTTAATACGTTTTCAATTCTCAGTTTCCACATATAAGTAAAACCATAGTAGTTGTCTTTCACTTCCTTAATTGCCTCTAGTTCTATCCATTTTGTCCTGAAGGTTATAATATCATCTTTTTTTTTTTTTGAGTTTCAGAGTAGCAGCCCTTTGAGTATATGTCCATAACTACTTCTTCTTCTTCTTCTTTTTTTTTTTAAGGTTTATTTATTAATGAGAAAGGAGGAGAGAAAGAACCAGACATCACTCTGGTACATGTGCTGCCAGGGATCGAACCCAGGACCTCATGCTTGAGAGTCCGATGCTTTATCCACTGCACCACCTCCCAGACCACTGTCCATAACTTCTTTTATCCAGTCACGTATTGATGGGCCTTTATGTTACTTCCTCTCCTTAGCATATAGGTCCCTTTGCATAAGTGTTTTCATATACTTTGGATTTATGCTTAGGAATGGCATTTCAGAGGTATTTCCAGTTTTCTTTCTTTTTTTTTTATAAGAATTCTTCATACTTTCCACCTATAATGTAGTAGAGCTTCTTTTTTTCCACATCCTGGTGAACGAGTATCATTTTCTGTTCTGTTATTTTAGGCCATTCCCATGGGTATGAGGTGGTATCTGTATCTCCTTGTGGTTTTAACTTACATTTCTCTAATAATAAGTGAAGTGAAGCTTCTCTTTTTTCTTCATATGTCTGTGGGCCATATGTAGATCTTCCTTTGATTACTGTATTCCCATCTTTTTGCTCTCTCTCTCTCTCTCTCTCTCTCTCTCTCTCTCTCTTTTAGTAGAGATAAGGAGAAACTGAGAGGCAAGGGAGAGACAGAGAGGGAAAGAGAAAGACACCTGCACAACTTTTCAGTGAAGCTTCTCCACTGCAATTGAGGACTGGTTCCTTAGGATTATAAGGCATGTACTTTCCTGAGTGTGCCACTTCCTAGTCCCTATTGCTCACTATTTAAGTGGGTTGTTTTTGTTGTTGTTAAACTGTATGATTTCTCTATAGATGTTTGAAATCAATCTCTTGTTTGATGTGTGCTGTGCAGATATCTTCTTCTAATTGCTGGGTTGCCTTTCTTCCTGACCATGATAATTTTTTTGAGTAGGCAAAGTTTTGCTGTATTTGTACATTTAACCTCTTTGCTATTGTTAAGCCAGTAGGTGATACTGTGCCTACAGTACTTATTTCCTTTATTTTTATATATTGTGGAGGAGGGAAGTATTGCCAATGAATTAATTTTATGGTATTGATACCTGAGACGTATGAGCCTATAGCCAGACTTCTGTGGGCTAGCCAAGTAGAAGCTATGCTTTTGTTTTTTTGTTCGCCTGTCTTCCCTGCATACTTGAAGCACCATAGATCACTCTCCCAACCACTGTTTGGGCACATTTTCCCTTAAATCTCCCTTGGGACTGGATTAACTGCCTGACTTCACTGGCAGTTCTCAGCAGAGTTAATTCTTTGCCACACTTGTGATTCTTTTTGAACAATCTGGTACCTGATTCCCCTAAGGTCATGTGCTAAGAACCCAGAGGTTCTCAGTTCTGCTGTGGGACTGTGCTCTATTGTGTAGCTGTCTAGGTGGGCCAGCAGCTGACAAGCACATTTCCTGTCCTAGGGGGACTCTCCAGTTCTTCCCTTTCTGCCCACTGGTCACACATGCATGCACCCACCTCTGGGAATATAGTTTTCTCAGAAGTCACAGTTGTATTTTCGTGAGATTGGTGTATTCTTTTGGTGGATCTCTAGTTTAGCACATTAATAATTTTTAAACTTAAAAAAAAGTACAGAGCAGAAAAAATGGGCTGAATCAGTACAGTACACGAAGGAAGGAAGAAAAGTTAATAAAGCTATGAAAAATACTAAGCCTATTAGCAGGGACGTGAACATTAGAGAAATAAACTCTCCCCACTAGGGAAAGAAAGAGAGAGGCTGGGATGGATCGACCTGCCAATGCCCATGTTCAGCAGGGAAGCAATTACAGAAGCCAGACCTTCCACCTTCTGTACCCCATAATGACCCTGGGTCCATACTCCAAGAGGGTTAAAGAACAGGAAAGCATGGTTTGGGAGGTGGCACAGTGATAAAGCTTTGGACTCTTAAGCATGAGGTCCTGAGTTTGATCCCTGGCAGCACATGTGCCAGAGTGATGTCTGGTTCTTTCTCTCTCCTCCTATCTTTTTCATAAATAAATAAAATATTAAAAAAAAAGAAAAAAAGAATAGAAAAGCTACCAGGGGAGGGGATGGGATATGGAGTTGTGGTGGTGGGAATTGTGTGGAGTTGTGCCCCTCTTATCCTATGGTTTTTTGTCAGTATTTCCATTTTATATATAAAATTAAAAAAAAAGAAATACATTTCATTTCTCACCTACCAAACTGAGAGCTGAGAGTTTGACATTAGCACATTTTGGTAAAGATTTAGAGCAACTAGAACTCTTTCACACTTACAGTGTTGGATATAAACTGTTTTAAGCACTTTGGAAAGCAGTTTTGTGGTTAACCTTGTGACTTTTACCTTTGCTTTATCAAGAGAAGCCTTTGCATATATGGTCCAGTGGGCATGTACATATGTGTTCATAACAATTCAAAATAACAGATAGCACTCTGTCCATTTTGCCCTCCCTCTTGCAATGTATTTACTTCTTTTATTGCTGTTGTGTTCCCAGCTCTATTTTATTCGCTGGTCACCTCATTTAGAGTTGGAGTTCCTTTGCTACTTGTCAGGTAGGAAGGACTCCTTTCAGTAATCTAGCAAGGCAAGAATGCTGGTGAACTCCTTCAGTTTCTGTATGTTTGGGAAAATTTAAATTTCTCCTTCATATTTGAAGGGATAATATGGCAGGACAGACTATTTGTGGCTGGCAGTTTTTATCTTATAAAACTATGAATATATCATTCTAATTCCTTCTTGCCTCAAGGGTTTGTGATGGGAAATCTGATGAAAGCCTGATGGTTCTCTCTCTCTCTGTGTAGGCCAGATTTATAAATTTTATATCCTTGCTTTTGGACAGTTTCACTATAATGTGTCATGGTATGTGCTGGCTTGAGTTCAAGAACTTAGGTGTTCATTCAGCTTTCTCTATATCTATGTTTTGCATGTTGTTAATCATGTTAAGCATATAAACCATCTGCTATGATTTCTTTGAATATGTTCTCTGCTCCTCTCTCCTCTTGGTCCCCAGCTACCCAATAACTCTTACATTCTTTTTTTTTCTGTTGGAGTCAGCTTTTTCACTGAGAATTGCTTCATTTTTCATGAACCTTTTCTCTCCAACAGCTCTGCACTCTGAGAGTGTTGTTGTATCTTCTAGCCCTCCTATTCTCTTTTAGGGTTATTTATTCTACTACTAGGGCTCTTGTGTACATTCTTAAGTCTAATGCTTTGGCCACTGAGCCACTCCCTGGTCTCTCTCTCTCTCTTTTTCTGGCTAAAAGTTTATTAAACAAACAAACAAACAACAACAACAACAACAAAAAACCCTCCAACTTTCTTGATGTGGTTGACCACATCCACGACCAAATCTGCTTCTAAACTGAAATTCAGTTGCTGGCCCAGCCCCAGCCTCAGCTTTCTTGTTGGCACCAGGGGGCACAGCACTTCTTCTCTTAAGTATTTCTGTCGGCTTCCCCTCGTGTGAATCTTGCAGGTTGTTCACCCTCCAGACCTTTGGGCCATGGCCTGCCAGTTTCAGGTCCACTGTGACGCAAGGTGGCAGGCACAATCTCATGGGGCAGGCGGGGGTAATCGTGGTGGTGCTGGATACCCTCGTTAGTAAGATACCACTAAAAATGCCTCCAGGCAAACTGTTCCTTCACATAGCCTCATGACTTCAGAGACTGCCTGGTCTTCATGACATGAAGGTTGGGGACATTCTTGTCTTCGAGTTTGAGTGTTTGGGCATGTGGACATCCTTCTTAGCCATCATCACTCCCTCCTTAAAAAGGAGTTTGTAAATGGCAATCTGGTTCTTCTTGGATGTCAATATCCTGGCGACTGCTGAGTCTGGGATGTAGACTAGCACTCCCTTGTCTCTTATGTGTGTTCTTACTCCATCAAAAGTGTCCTTCACATTATGTAGCTCTCCAGAGTTTTCTTTGATTTGTAGCTCTTTGATGAAATGATCTCTGAGATCCTGAATTTGTGTCTGTATGTTATCGTTAGAATCTTGAATTGTCTTCATAATAAGATTTCTGAATTCAAACTCAGACATTTTTTTCCCCAAACCTTGTGAGTTGGAACAGCTCTATTTTTACCCTGTAGTTTGCTTACATGTGGTTTCTACTGTGCAGCCAGCAGGTGATGCTGTGGCCATGGTGTTTATGTGCCATAGTGGGGTTGGGGAGAGAGAATCTTCCATATTACTTCTGGTAGATTTAGACAGAACAGGTTCTTGCTGCCTTGTTTCAGACTGTACTGTGGCCTCTGGCAGGCCACTGCTACAATCTGAGCAGGTTGCACAGTTTCAGTTTCCAACTGGTTTTGCCCCACATTCTGGGGGCCTAGCCTGGGTGTTCTGTTGTGTGACTATCAAAATGCTGTACCCTACCCACTGCCTACTGCTGACTCCTCATTCAAGCTGTTTGAAAGTTTTTTTTTTCCACATGCAGTTTACATCTACCTGTGGCTCTGAATTTTTTTTAAAAAAATGTTGTTGCTATTATAGCTAGCTGCTACTCCATGACCACATTACCAGGAAGTCAAAATTACATATATATATATGTGTGTATGTGTGTGTATATATATATATATATATATATATATATATATATATATATATATATATATACACATTTTACTTAGAAAAATGTAACCAGAATTTAAATATATAGGGTACCTACTCAATAAACTCTAGCTGTGAACGTGGAACATGAGGGACTTGGGAAATTTGCAGTGGTAGCACACCAGAATTTCATATGTGAGGCTCAGAGACCCCAGGTTCAGTCTCAGGCACAACCGTAAACCAGAGCTGAGTAGTTCTCTGATCTCCTCCCACCCCTCTATAGCTTACTGAAATAAATTGGTTAATCTTTGATAAAATAACAGCAAAGAAATAACTTTTAAAAATTAAGAATTAATATATAAAATTATCTAGGAACTTTTTTTCTTAGTTTTTACGGCATTTTTTATGGTGATTCGTATTTATGAATCTAAAACAACCCAAGACAGGAGAGACTCTTGTGCCCTCTCATAGCTCACTTCCTTCAGTCTGTCAGCCCTAGGCAATCTCTCATCCATTTTGTGTGACTGTAGGCTAGTTTGGTTTTCATGTATAAGCAGTCATATCATATGTTCTCTTGTATTCGACTTCTTTGGCGTTATGATTTGAGACTTATGTGGTTGAATTTCCCATTAGTTTCCTTTTTTATTGCTGGATGAAATCGGTCTATGATGATATAGTATTTTGTATATTCATTAGCACATGTGTGAACTTTTGAATTGAAGGTTGTTGCATTTCTTGGAGACACTGAAATTGCAGTTTCTAAGATAATTATGTTTTGGGTCACTGATGTGGGGCTAGTATTGTGTCTAATTTCAGGTGTGGGTTTTTTTTAACACTTGAAATTAAGTTGAGAAATATTTAAAGCCTTGAGTGTTGACTATTGCTAGTCTAGGGAGGGTGTGTGTGTTAGGAGGGTGATGTGTCATATTCTCCTCAGTACCATTTTTTAAATTTAAATTTTATTTTTCATTATTGGATAGAGACAGAGAGAAATTTAAAAAGGGGAGGGAGAGGAAGAGAGACAGAGAGACACCTGCAGCCTTGCTTTACCACTTACGAAGCTTTTCCCCAGCAGGTGGGGGCCAAGGGCTTGAACCCAGGTCTTTGTGCACTTAAACAGGTGCTCTACTGCCTGGCCCCTCTCAGTACCATTTCTGTGGTTTGCTAATAGAAATCCAATAATCTAAGATATGAGCTTAAATTGCTGAGACTTAAAAGATATCTTGTGTCTTATATTTATAATTTTGCTTTTGCTTTTGCCTATATAATTGTGTTCTTCTGAGTCTACACCAAGAAAAGCTGCCTCTGGAAATTAGAACTCAGTACAATAGGCCTCTCGTTTGTTAACTTTAGTTTTTTATTTTACTGTTTAGTAAAGCATTCTAAATTACACAGTTTTGAAACAGATTTTGATGATATCCATGAAGTAATAAATACATCTTTTTTGCCTTAATAATTCATCATCTTATACTGCCTAAGAATAAATAAGTTTCATTTCCATTAAAAAATTTGACATTAAAAAAACAAGTATTTTGAGAAATCTATGAGAATTCAACTTATGCTTTAGTTGTATATTGTGTGTCCATGCCTATGTGATATTGGTCTGATTTATGTCCCCTATACCTCTAGATTTTCTCCATTTAAGCAAATAGAATTAGCATCATGTCTATTTAATGGCATCATGTCTGCTAAATGGTCTTGAATTGAACTCACTGAAAAAAATACATATAAAATGTAAACATTATTTAATCTTATGAATGACATTTTCAGTTTGTTCTTAGCAGACATTTCCTATTGTCATCCATAAATTAAATTGGACTTCTTGTTTTTGGAGAGCTCTCATGTTATTGAAATGTGCTATTTTGGAGAAATGTGAACAAGAAGAAGAAGCGAGAATCTTCTTGAATACATAAAAGGTGCACATTAGTTCCTGTCCACAGCAGTAAGAGCAGTTTCCTAGAGACAGTGTGATATTAAGTCCTGATGCTTATTCTAGAAGCAAGGGGAGGAAAAGAGGGGTATCAGTGAGAAGACAGAGGCCACATCAAATATTTGAGCAGAGAATTTATAAAAGTTGTTGGAAAAATCTCGACATACTTTTCCATGCAAAACTGCCTCATGACATTTCCAACAACCCAACAGTAGAATCACTGAAAGAATTTAACATTTTCTTAGGGGCTCAGCAACATCTCATGTGAAATTTCAACTAATCTAGGGCCAGAAGGAGTAAGAAACTAAGAACTATAAGATGTTCTCCCTGATTAGACTGCTTCAAAGAGTGCCTGGCTTCTATGGAAATAGCCACACTGTGCGCAGTGAAGAAAGCAAAGGGCATGGGCAGAAATGGCTTTCAATTGGCCAAGCTCCAGGGTGGTTTGGCAGAAGTCCTGTGGTCCTGGAGGACAGGGCTGGAACTACTCTGAACCCTCTGGGTGCATCTTGGGGGGAGGTGTCCTTACCAGTGGTTCTCCCTAGCCTTTAGCAGAGGTGGGGCCCTGGTGACTTCCACAGGAAGTGTCATTCTCTCAACAGGGCCACACATTAACTGATATATTCAGAGCTTAACATTTCTGCCTGCTGGCAAAGCAAAGAGGTTTAGAGAGAGCACAGCTCTAATATTACAGAGCAGGAAAGGCACACAGCGGGTTTGGAGTTGGGAGACTACATTGAGGTAATGACTAGAAGCAATAATCTGCCTTTATAATTTTAAGCTGTAGTTTCATAGGCCAGGGCATGAGATGACTAAGTTTTCATCCTTTTTCATGGTCCTTTATAATGAACTTATTATTTTCTCCATAAAGTGTGTGTGTGTGTGTGTGTGTGTGTGTGTGTGTGTGTGTGTGTGTGTGTGTGTGTGTCTGTGTGTGACTTGCAAGGTGGTGGCTATGGCTAAACAACTGTTTTTTAAGTAGTTATTCAATAATAATTAACCAGATTGTAGGATAAGAGGGGTATAATTCCATACAATTCCTACCACCAGAGTTCCCTGTCTCATCCCTTCCATTGGAAGCTTCCCTTTTCTTTAGCTTTCTGGGAACATGGACCATGGACCAAAGCAGAAGGTGGGAGGTATAAAGCTCTGGTTTACAATGGTTTACAATGATAAGGTCCTGAGTTCATTCCTCACCATTGCATGTGCCCAAGTAATGCTCTGACTCCCGCTCCACCCCCTTCTGTCTTTTTTTTTTTTTTCCTGTAGGGTTATCACTGGGGCTCAGTGCTTGCATTACTCCACTGCTTCTGTGGCCATTTTTTTTTTCAATTTTATTGGATAGGATAGAGAGAAATTGAGAGGTGAGGGGAAGATAGTGAGAGAAAGACACCTGAAGATCTGCTTCAGTGCTTGTGAAGTGACACCCCCCACACAGGCGGAGAACCGGGGGCTCAAACCAGGATCCTTGCGCTTCGTACTATATGCGCTTAACTGGTGCACCGCCACCAGCACCCCCACCTCCATTTCTCTCTCATAGGTAAATACTTTTTTAAAAATGTCTTAAGAGACACTAGGACAACACCCCACCGTTTTGGACATTCTATTTTTGTCCTTCTTGTTCTGCAGTATCCATAAATATATCTCTTGTCAAGCTATTAGAGTATGACTTTATAAATTTTGACAAACCAAGAAATGGTCCATATTTTTCCTTCCTTCCTCCCTCCCTGCCTGCCTACCTCTCGCCCTTCCTTTTGAGGAATGCCCTTACATAGCTGTAGAGATCTAAGCTGTGCAGTCATATAGCTACAGAAAGAAGGGGACTAGACTGGATCTCAAAAAAGAAAATCGACTCTGCCCATGTGTATTAATCAACTAACTTTGTATTGACAGATAAATGAATGACAGCTGGCAACCTCAAACCCCCAAATTTACATTTCAGTGGACTAGTAATGTCCCATCACTTACCTACTTCTTCACAGGAATATTAGTGATAAGGAATAATTAATGATTTGTTAACAAGATCAGATCCTTGATTATAAGGTACAATAGATGTACAAATTCTGTACTTAACTTTTATTTGCCTTTTAATTGCTATGGCTTTCTGAGCCAGCGAGGTGCTACTTTATCAGACTGAAGAAATGGTTCCTGTAATCTCATATCCTTGGTCCCAAGAGACATTACAATGTATTTTCTCCTAAATAGAAAGTGGTATAGTGGTATAGTTCCATTGTATGTTGAAAAATGGTGCAGTGCCATCCATTTCAGCTGCAGTTGTCAGTTCACTAGGACAGCATCTTGGGAGTTAAGAGAGAGGATTCACTACCATTTTCATGTTGAATGATTCAAAGTGGGGGAATACTATTGGCAGACAGAATTCTCCAGACTTTCAAGCACTAGAAGAGAATTTCAGGCCACAAGCAGGTAATGTATTAAGTGCATGCTCACTTATGAATCTACTTTATTTGACTGACCGTCAAAGGCTCTTTGCATTGCCCAGAAATCATTATGCTGAGCCTATAGGTTACCCACCACATTAATTTTGGCAATTGCCAAGCAGAGTTCACCTTTGTGTGGATATTTATGTAAGCCATATGTATACGTATATGATATACTTATCCAGAAGATGTTAATAATTGCAAAGTTACTATCTTTCACATTGTTACTCCCTTAAGTTACATATAAACTATCACTTAGGTACACACAGAATGAAGTCCGGGGAGTTGGGTGGTAGTGCAGTGGGTTAAATGCACGTGGCACAAAGGGCAAGGATCAGCTGAAGGATCCCATTTCAAGCCCCTGGCTCCCCACCTGGGGGAGTCACTTCACAGGCAGTAAAGCAAGTCTGTAGGTGTCTGCCTTTCTCTCCCCCTCCCTGTCTTCCCCTCCTCTCTCCATTTCTCTCTGTCCTATGCAACAATGACAGCATCAGTAACAACAGCAATAATACAACAAGGACAACAAAAGGGAATAAATAAACATTAAAAAAAAAGTCTTAAAAAAAAAAAGAATGAAGTCCCCTGTGACACTTGCCTTTAAGTGCATATATTGTGCATGGAAAAAATGACCATAATAAGTACTAGCTTGCATCACTTGTAATTACCATTCTTGTAAGTCAAAGATGGTCAAATATTGGCAAGTTCATATGGTCCATACTTAATAAATTATCAACTGTGGTAAGAGTTGAACGAATTATTCAAGTAAATTATATAAGCCAGAACCTAAATTAATAACAATAGGACAAAAAAAGAATAGGGATGCTTATAAGGAAAGTGTGTGTATGCATATGAATGAGACTATGTGTACTCTGCTATATAGTGGTGGGTGCTATTGTGGTGAAGTGTATTTGGGGTAGGGGGCTGATGTATAGGTTATGAATATGCATTAATAAAACAGTGATCAGTTGATAACATTGTCCATTCTAATGAAAGTTGGGCTTTGGGTTGTCCTGTCAGCCTCAAGAAAAGCGCTCCAGTTAGCAGTACACCCAGTCCAGTGTATATGATACTACACACTAAACTCTGCCTCAAGACGTCAGTGGCAGAAGTAAGGTGTGATGATCTCAGTGTGTCTGTAGTGAATGGCAGAAAATATTTTGTTCAGTAGACTTTTCCCACTCTGAACAATACGATTTATGTCTAGGCTTACATAGATCTTGGTGATGAATTAGTTCACATTAGCATACTCAGTTGCCTTCCTGCCAGGCTTACCGCAGCTGATTGAATTTTTGAGGTGACTGACCCCTTGCTGGTGTTGTGTTCTAGTGCCTAAGGTGGCATTTTATTTTATATCTGATGTCAAACCTGTCTGGAAAAATGATAGTAGATCTTAGCATCTCATATGCCTTTGAAATTGTGCATGTTCTGTGATTAACTTTCTTTTTCTTTTTTAATTTATGTTAAACCAGAGCACACTGCTCTGCTCAACCTTAAGGTGGTTTCAGGACTGAACCTGGGATTTTTGAGTGTCAGGCAAGAAAATGTTTTCACATAACTATCATGCTATCTCACCAAGTCTTGGTTTATTTTCATATTGTGATTTTTTTTTTTCCAAAAGTTGAATGGTCTATTATCCTTCTGAATAACATTGTCATTAGCCTGACAGTTTTATTATTTTTATTTACTGTCTTTATGGAACTGGGATGTGCACGACAATTTCAACAACATGGGCCACTATTTTCATTTAGATATTTTAGGTTGTTGGAAAAATCATGACACATTTTTGTATAGAGAAATATGTCATGACTTTTCCAACAAATCAAAATATCTAGAGAGAAAAGAAAAGAGGAGGTACCACAGCATAAGAGCTTCATCTAATGCAATAACATCTTCCATGTGTTACCAGAACTTGAACCTAGGCTTCACACGTTGCAAGGAATGTACTCTACCTGGAGCACTCTCTCTCCTCAGTTGATATTAACTTTAATAACCTTTATTCTTGTGGTAAAGTAAACCTTTTTTGTGAGAGTTAAACTATGAGTAGTCAATATGCATTTAAAAATAGTGATTAGTTGGCATATTTAATTTCTCATTTTTAAAAATTATTTTTTATTTTAATAGTAATTTATAATGTCCAGTATACAGGTCTTTCACTTCTTTTGTTGGGTTTATTTTTAGATATTTTATTATTTTTGTTGCTGTAATAAAAAGGTTTGAATTTTTTATTTCTTCTAATTTAGTGATTGTATAGAGGAATGCCACTGATGCTTGTATGTTAATTTTATAGCTTGACACCTTACTATATTGCTGGATTATTTCCAAGAGCTTTCTGGGACTCTGAGCTTTTTGAATCTTTATATTATTTAGGTTAAGGAAGTTCTCAGCTATTATGTCCTGTAGAATGCTTTGTGGCCATTCTTATCTTTCTTCCTCTGGCAAGCCAGTAATGCATATAGTCCTTCTTTTAAGGTCATCCCATATGTCTCTGTTACTGTTTTCACTATCTCTTAATCTCTTTTTTAGTTCTCTTACTTCTTTGCTAGTTTTCTCTAATTCATCCTTTATCTTGCTAATTCTGTTCTCTGACTCAGTTATTCTGTTCTCACTCCCCTCATCTGTTTTCTGTAGCTCAACTATTTTGTTACCCTGTTCAGATTTTGTATTAGCTTGCTCGGCTAATTTTGTTCTTAACTCAGCAATTTCAGCTCTCTAATTACCTTGGATTAGTGTTTTCTTTCAGAGTCTCACTTGTTGTTCCACCATTTCTGATGATATTATTTTCAAAAGCTTTCCTCATTCCTGTGATTATTGCCTCAATTAGTGTTTGGATGTTGTCCTCATTCTTATTTGCTTCTAGCTATTTGGGGATTTTTTGATATATTATGAAAAGCTATGTGTTATATAGGTATTTAGCAGCAGTCTTTTTTTTTTCATGATACAGAAATTAATTTATTTAAAGATTTTGACTTGATACTTAGTCTGAATCTGTATCAGTAAGAGTTGCTGTATAACACAATTTACAGTGAATCAGTCAGAGAACCCCTTAATAAAG
Source organism: Erinaceus europaeus (assembly GCF_950295315.1). Classification (NCBI taxonomy): domain Eukaryota; kingdom Metazoa; phylum Chordata; class Mammalia; order Eulipotyphla; family Erinaceidae; genus Erinaceus; species Erinaceus europaeus. Next base: position 72,021,570 of record NC_080176.1, read on the forward strand.
ACTCACACATTTCCTTTTAAAGTGCAACTAGTGCAATGTTTATATAGTTAATGGCTGGGGATGGATAGTAGTGCACCTGGTTGAATGCAAATGCTACAATGCACAATGCCCTGAGTTCAAAAGACTCGGCCAAACCCTCATGAGGAAGCTTCAGGTGCAGGTAAATAGTACTCCAGATGTCTCTCTTTATTTTCCCTTTCTTATTCCCCCTTTATTCTCAATTTATTGCTGTTTTGATCTGAAATAAATAAATCAACTAAGTAAATAGAAAGACTTACAAATTGGGTTGAATGGTAGACAAATCAATAGCACTCTTATCTTTTTTAAAATTTTTAAAATATTTTTTTATTTAATTATCATTGGGTAGACACAGAGAGAAATTGTGAGGGAAGGGAGATAGAGAGGATATAAGGAGAGACACAGAGAGACACCTGCAGCCCTGCTTCACCATTTGTGAAGGTTTCCCCTGCAGGTGGGGACCAAGGGCTTGAACCTGGGTCCATGTGCTCTGTAATGTGAGCACTTAACCAGGCATGCCACCGCCTGGCCCCACTCTTTTATCTTAAATATGAAATTGTGGGAGTTGGGTGGTAGTGCATTGGGTTAAGTGCAGGTGGTGCAAAGCACAAGGACCATCATTAGGAATCCCCGTTCAAGCCCCCGGCTCCCCACCTGCAGGGGAGTCGCTTCACAGGAGGTGAAATAGGTCTGCAGGTGTCTGTCTTTCTCTCCCCCTCTGTCTTCCCCTCCTCTCTCCATTTCTCTCTGTCCTATCCAACAACAATGACATCAATAACTACAACAATAAAACAACAAGGGCAACAAAAGGGAATAAATAAATAGATAAATATTTTTTAAAATATGAAAATGCACAGACTAATTTGAGTGCAAGGTATTTTTCAAAATCCTAGGTGCCAATGAAGCTATTAATTAGAAGTGCTTTGCAATTAAACTTAAGTACTTCTGAAATTGCCAACAACATGGGTCTAACATCTTGGAAATAACATTAGAATTATTATGATCTTTTGATTCTAAGATGCTCAGATGATCTTACATGGGGCATTATCATGTATTTATAACAGATGCCTCTGTGGAAAGTAGCAGCTGACTGTTATTCGTACTCTACATGTGGAAGTCAAGTTAACTAATGTAATCACAAAAAGAATGATCTAATATGAAGATTTGTTCTGTCTAAACTGTGCTTGTTAACTGATTACATGAAGTTCTTATTTTCATTTATCTTATTAATGAAATTTCATTTTAAGTAGCCTTTTCTTTAGCTTTTCTTATTAAAATTCCAGGACCCTTGTGGAATGGTCCATCTCCAAAAGAACTACAATTTGTCTGTGTGTGTGTGTGTGTGTGTGTGTTTAATTTGTTTTGTAGAACAAAGAGAAAATTGGAAGGAATTAAGCAGGTTGAAATAAATATTAAGACAAGTATTCTGAATGCAGAAAATTGACTTGAGGTCACTTATAAGTGGAGTAAAAAGAAATATAGTCTTACAAAAGGATAACTGTAGCTTAAAGAGTATGATGAAGACAAGACTTTGATATAAAAAATATGTAATTTTAGGCTTGTTTCTAGGGGCCCACAACTATGATAGTTTTTGCTTGAGTTTGATAGCTAGCATGAAGTTGGATAAAAACATTGTCTGTGCAACCCTCAACGACCCTGGGTCCATGCTCCCAGAGGGCTAGAGAATGGGAAAGCTACCATGGGAGGGGGGGGATTATGGGGATTGGGTGGTGGGAATTGTGTGGAGTTGTACCCCTTCTACCTTATGTTTTTGTTCACTAATCCTTTCTTAAATAAAAAATTAAAAAAAAAAACATTGTCTGAGGGATATGGTGTCAGAATAGAAAAAAGGGTGAGAAAGTTGGATTAAGGCCTAAAATGGGCTTCTGAGCTTTCTTCCACCCCAAGATCCCTAATTTCATCTGCTCTCTTTCTACTTTCTCTGTTCCTGGTCATTAACCATTTTGTCTCACTTTATGTCCTGTCTCCTTTCAGACACCAGGTTGCAGATGCTACCATGATTCTGTCCTGACTTCTGTGGGCGGACTACCTCACCAATGTGGCCAGGAACCAAGCCTCTCCAGAGCTCTACCTGAGTAGGGAAAGACAGAAACAGGCTGGGGGTATGGATCGACCTACTAATTTCCAAATCTAGCAGAGAAGCAATTAGAGAACCCAGAATTTCTAACTTCTGCACCCCAAAAACAACTTTGACCCATACTCCCAGTGGGGAAGAAGTGATAGGAGGAAGAGGATAAGAGAACTCTGAAGTCCAGCTCCATAAGGTCCCAGAGAGAGAGGACAAAAAGGGGAGAGATATTTGGATGTAGTAAAAGAGTTATATGTGGCCTGGAGGGGAAGAGAGGTTTGGGCCTGGAAGAAGAAGGGGGCGGTTCTGTACAAATATAGAAGATAGTTGTAGAGATGACAGTTAACCCATGTCTGCAACCCTGGGAGAACTGCAGTGGTTTGCAATGGAGGGACTTGGGATTCAGAACTCGGGTGGGAATGATGACATCTAACTTTGTAAAACAATATTGAATTAGTAATTAAAAAGGAGAGAAAGAGAAAAAAAATGTAATTTTAAAATAAAATCTAAAATGTAAAATGTATCTAACAGAGATTAACAGGCTGCTACATTGTATTAATTAATTTAAACTAATTAATTATAGCTACTTTTTAAAAAATTATTTATAAAATGGAAATATTGACAAGACTATAGGATAAGAGGGGTATAATTCCACACAGTTCCCATCACCAGAACTCCATATCCCATCCCCTTTCTTGATAGCTTTCCTATCATTTTTTAAAAATTTTTATTTATAAAAAGGAAACACTGACAAGAAAACATAGGATAAGAGGGGTACAGCTCCACACAGTTCCCACCACCAAATCTCTGTATCCCTTCCCCTCCCCTGACAGCTTTCCTATTTTTTATCCCTTGGGAATATGGACCCAGGGTCATTATGTGGGGCAGAAGATGGAAGGTCTGGCTTCTGTAATTGATTCCCTGCTGAACATGGACATTGGCAGGTCGACCCATACTCCCAGCCTGTCTCTCTCTTTCCCTAGTGGGCCAGGGCTCTGGGATAGCGAGGCTCCAGGACACATTGGTGGGGTCCTCTGCCTAGGGAAGTCTGTTTGGCATCATGGTAGTATCTGGAACCAGCTGGCTGAAAGAAGAGTTAACATATAAAGCCAAACCAACTGTTGGCTAATTACGAACTTAAAGGCTGGAATAGAGCAGAGGAAGATTTGGGGGTCTCCGTTTTATGGATATTTAGTAGGCCTATTTTAGTTATAATCCAAAGGGCCCATACTATATTAGTTTTTTTTTTTTTTTTTTCCTGAGCCCGAAATCTGATATCCAGGTGGACCCAAGTTATTGTCTGGGGAGATGATGTCATGGCTGGCAGAAGGACCAGAAAGCTGGATCACGGAAGAGAGTAGCTCCCGGTGTATAAATATTGTTGACTGTAGTGGTCCAGGAGGTGGCGCAGTGGATAAAATGTTGCTCTCTCAAGCATGAGGTCCTGAGTTCAATCCCTGGCAGCACATGTACCAGAGTGATGTCTGGTTCTTTCTCTCTCCTATCCCTCTCATGAATAAATAAATTAAATATTAAAAAAAAAAAAAATATTGTTGACTGTAAACCCCATTGATTTGATCTGATCAGGGGCCCATATTCAGTTTAGGAGCCTATGTGACCTCTGCATCCCTGTAGATCTGAGCTCACATTCTGTGGTCATGAAATCATAACTGCTTTTATGTAATATTAGGAAACAAACTCATGATCTAATGTATATGCAATCTTACTGCCTAGCCACTTTGGGGGCATTTTTTTAAAAATTTTTTTTAGTGATTTCATAATGATCGACAAGATTGTGGGATAAGAGCAATACAATTCCATACAATTCCCAACACCAAAATTCCACATCCCATCCCTTCCATTGGAAGGTTCCTATTCTTTATCCATCTGGAAGTATGGACTAAAGATCTTTATGGGGTACAGAAGGTAGGATATCTGGCTTCTGTAATTGCTTCTCCACTGGACATGGACATTGACAATTTGATCCATACCCCCAGCGTGTTTCTATCTTTCCCTAGTGGGGTAGTGCTCTGGGGAGGTGGGGTTCCAGAACACACCGGTGAAGTCGTCTGCCGTGGGAAGTCATGTTGACATCCTTGTAGCTTCTACAACTTGGTAGCTGAAAAGCATTAAAATATAAAGCAGAACAAACTGTTTAATAATCAGGAATCTAAAGGTAAGAATATATCGATGAGATTTGGGGTCTTCATGTTGGAAGAAGCTAGGAAGTTTATTTATATTCCCCCATGGTCCATGACTTTACTGATTTTTGTCAGAGCCTGATAACATGCAGGTGGGCTAACAGTAGTGTCTGGGAGGATTGTGTCAGAGCTGGGAATAGGATATAAACATAATACATTTCTTCTAGCACCACACTTACAGTGTACAGAGATGTTTCTACTTCATATAATATATACACACATATCTATCATTTGATCATAAATGTAAAGCTGGATCAAGGCAGAGAGGAGCTCCCAAATATGGGGATATACATACCACTAACTGTAAACCTCATCGATCTGACCTGGGCCCCCTGTCTATTCATATTCAGCACAGGAGCTTGTGTAACCTCTGCATCCATGTCAGTCTGAACTCACAGTCCATGATCACAGCTAGGAACACTGTAGGCTGCACTCATTTCAGGACCAGTGTTTCTCAAATGGCAGAATATGTTGACCCAGCCTCCCTTCAGAGAGTGGGGCATTTTCTACCACTGTTATTCTACACTGAGGGCACTGTCCTTTAGAGGCCCACACAGGGTTTATGATGTTGTTTTATTGGAGATGACCAGGCATGGTGTATTGAGGGATCTGTCAGAGATCTAGGCTCATCATATCTGTGTAGGAATCCAAAGATTCTATGATTAGGGCCCCAGATGATGGGGTGACATGGTAGTGACTAAAAGACCATCATTAGAGTGAGCCAGATTCTCGCCTTTACCCAGCATTTTTAGTCCTGACAGGGTTAGACTTAGAGTGATTGAAGGATGTGAAATACGAAGTAGGTTATGAGGGTAACTAGGTCTAAGTAGACAATATTTTATCATGTATTTTATGTTGTCTTTTTAGGTCTTTCTACTTGCTTGATTGTACTTACTGAGTCACAGTAGTCACAGTAGACTGTTGCGCACTTTCACTCTAAGGTGTACATTTTCCCCTAACTTACAGATACAGGTGCACGTGTGCCCTATCTCACGGGTCCTGGTCTGTATCTAGGTTCTGTAACTTTGTTAGGAAGTGCGCCACCAAAAATGGAACTAAGGAGTCCTATGAGCTAGGAAAGGTGTCACCTGAGTATTGGAGCTGGACAGCTGACATTCCAGGCCTGGCATCTCTAGATGCAGTTCAAACACTTCTTACTCTAATGAACTTACAAATGCAAATGCCATTACCAAAACAGTTGAAGTTTAATCCCTAGCAACCTCATATATTTAATAGTGATAATACCTACTGGAAATTTTATTTACATTCATGATGAAATTATATGTGTGTATGTGTGTATTATGTGAAATCATGAAAGTGCTAGAAGAGAAATAATATGAAGTAGAAACATCTCTGTACACTGTAAGTGCGGTGCTAGAAGAAATGTATATGTTTATGTTTCTATAAGATGCCACAAGCAAGTAAAAAGGTCGTGGAAATGACTTCAGTGGGCCAAAGCAGGAAGATAATCAGTTTCCTCAGATTTAAGAACTAGAAATAGGCGTGCCGGGTTATGGCGCTCTGGGCCAAGCGCACATAGTACATAGCATGATGACCCGAGCAAAGATCCTGGTTCGAGCCCCCCAGCTCCCCATCTGTAGGGGAATCACATCACAAGCAGTGAAGCAGGTCTGCAGGTGTCTGACTTTCTTTTTCTCCCCCTCTTTATCTTCCCCTACTCTCTCAACTTCTTTCTGTCCTATAAAAAAATTAATTAATTAAAATAATAATAAATGAATAAATAAATAAAAATGGCTGCAGGAGCAGTGGATTCATAGTGCAGGCACTGAGCCCCAGTGATAACCCTGGAGGCAAAAATAGAAAAATAAATAATTAAAAAAGAATTGGAGAGGGAAACAATCACCAAACCTTTTAATCAAGCCTAGATAGAGAGTTAGTTTATTACTTTGAAAATTTCTCTCTGTACTTCTTCCCCCTCCTCCTCACTCTCATGTTCTCCTTCCCTCTCCCTCTTCCTCTCCCCCTCTCCCTAGTGAAATAAATAAAATATTAAAAGAGAGCCGAGAATCAATTTCTTCAAGAAAGGCAGGAGTATCATTTAACTAATTTGAGAGACATATTTGGACTCCTCTTGGAAGAGATAAACTTAAGTGAAGAAAGGAATGAAACAGAGAAGGAGACAATGGCATGGAAGAGGAGAGTTGGAGAGAGGAACAGAAAGAAAGTGAGTGAAATGGGAATGCTGGCTATTTGATGTACTTAGGAACTGTTACTAATTGTGCTTAAGTGGGATACTAGCATTATGATTGTTTTTTAAATTCACATGTTTAAAAAATGTATACTACAGTATTTACAGATGAGGTTTTCTAAAGTAACTCACGGTGTAGGAGAACGGGTGAGGATATAGGTGAGTCAAGATTGCCACAGTTCCACATAGCATATTCTTTATTGTTGTGTAATTCTCAAAAATTTGTATCAGATAAAAGGTGTCTAGCTCTGAAGTTAGCTGTTCCACAGAGGGGTGAGCTTTATGTCACTGGACTCAGTTCTAGATCTGTAGGTCTGGAATAGGACTAGGAACTTAGGTTTTCATTCAGCTGATCTGGCAATTCTAGATATAAATCACAACCAGAAACTCTGACCAGATTACTTCTAAAGTCCCTACTGAGTCTGAACTCCCTACATGCATATTCTTAGAATATGAGTAAGAAAATCTAGGACAAAACAGTCAGTAGGGTCAGCAAAACTTTAATATTTAATTTTGTTTGCCATGAGGGTTATTGCCGGGACTCCATGCCTACACAGCTCCACCATTCCCAGGGACTATATATATTTACAGAGCGTGGGAAATAGAGAGGGAGAGAAGAGACGCCTGCGACATTGCTTCCATTGCTCCTGAGGCTTCCCTGGGTCCCTGCACGTGATAATGTGTGCTCTCTCCTTGGTGGGCCACTGAAGCTTGGATCGGTAAATTCAAATACAGACCTTGGAAGATAGTTAAAGTGTGGATGGTGGAGTTGAATCCAGTTCACCAGTTCATTCTGCAGTGCTGGTGTTTCTGAAGCACTGGGAGGTAGTTGAGGCCGACACAGTTGTGAGGGAGGCTTCGTGTTGGCATTTGAGGCAGTGCTGATCTGGAGAATGCAGCTGGACTTCTGGGCCTGTCATCCTATTTGCTCTTTACTTTTAAACTGAAAAACCTCTTGGGGAGTCGGGTGGTAGCGCAGCGGGGTAAGTGTAGTTGGCACAAAGCCCAAGGACCAGCATCAGGATCCCCGTTCAAGGCCCCAGCTCCCCACCTGCAGGGGAATCACTTCACAGGCGGTGAAGCAGGTCTGCAAGTGTCTATCTTTCTCTCCTCCCCTCCTCTCTCCATTTCTCTCTGTCCTATCTAACAACAACAACATCAATAACAACAATAAAAAACAAGGGCAACAAAAGGGAATAAATAAATATTAAAAAAATAATAAAATTATTTTTAAAAAGTCTTGGAGCTTTGATTTTCCGATCATAACAGAAAGGTTAGTTCATTCTAGCTCTTGACTTCTATAAAAATATAATACATGATGTTGCTTTATTCCTATATAATGTAACTTTTTTTTGCTATATATGTGGAAGATGTGATATATGGGACTAATTTTTAAAACAATTAGTAGTCTTAAAATGTGTTTATCAGTGGAAGTGGGTGGGTTATTTTCTTTTTCCTGCCTCTGTAATATAGTTCTATAAACGTACAGTGAAGCTAACATAATTAGATTCTCTCCATAAACTGAAGCAGGTCTGATCTTAAGCTCATTTGCTGTCTTAGAACAGAATTGATCTTGCTTTCACATCTGATTCACCCTCTACAGGTTCTGAGAGGAAGAAAAATAGCATTGCTAGCTCACTTTAACTAGGCCAGAGTTAACGGGGAAGGTTGGGAAACCAGTTGTTATAGTATGTGTTTACCTTTCTTTGTCTTCCTTTTATGTGTTTATATTTATAGAGAGAGGACATGTGTACTCAGATAGACTGTTTTGACCATGCTGAAAGCATTCTGCCTATTAAAGAGTTTATTTCCGTGCAACTGAGGAAGCTTTCAGTGCTTAACGTGATTGGCCAGTTATCAGTTTTGGGATTAGGAGATGTAAACAATATGATACATTTCATTCATGACGTTAAACATAAAATCCCTTTGCAGACAATTACCTGAAGCTTGGAAAATGGCATAGCCTATTACTTGTAAATAAATATTATATACAGCATAATGGACAGAACAGAGATTTGAAGAAGTCCAGTAAACTTTATACTAGCACTATTAACTCAGACTGGAGTGAATTATTTAAGGCTTCTGAGAAAAAGTTTTCATTATTTCCAAAATGGAAATTAATAAAAAAGAAAAAGGGAAACATGTAATATTCACATGTAAATATCACAAGTAAAGCACCCACTACTGGACCTGCCACTTACATGATAACCAAGAAAATCATTCTCCTCCATCCCATCCATTCTTAGTCAGTCCCCCCACCTCTCTTTCAGAGCACTGCTTAGCTCTGGCTTTTGGTGATACTGGGGATTGAACCTGTGCCATCAGAGCCTCAGGCACTGAAGTCATTTTCCATAACCATTATACTATCTCCCCAGCCCCTCATCCATCTTATTTTACTTTTTTTTTCTTATTGTTTTGTAAAATGCTTTGGGGTGTGTGTGTGTGTGTGTGTGTGCGCCCACACAACTAGTTTTCTTTTTTAAAAGTTAATTTTTCAAATCTTAGTATAATATATAAATATTTGTGACTGGGTGTGGGTGACCAGGCAGTGACACACCTAGTTAAGCACACAGATTACCATGTGTGAGGACCTGGGTTTGAGCCCTGCTCCCCACCTGCAGAGGGGGAAGTTTCACAAAGCAGGTCTGCAGGTCTCTCTCAATATCTCTCTCTCTCTCTCTCTCGCTATATATATATACATATATATATATATATATATATATAGATATATAGATATATATCAAGGAAAAAGAGAGAATTAGGAAAAATGGCCATTAAGACTGGTGGATTCATTGTACAGGCATTAAGGGGATGGCAATAAAATAAAATTAAAAAAAATTAAAAGTATCCAGGACTATACAAAAAATAATGAAGGGAAGGGATAGTTTCTGTGAGGATCTAGAGAGGGGATAAGTCAAGAGCCTAACCTGTTTAGGTATGGTCTTTTTATTATCTCATTAGACTAGGAAACCAAGATGATATATACAATATACTCTTAAATCTGCAACCCACAACGACCTTGGGTCCATGCTCCCAGAGGGATAGAAAATGGGAAAGCTATCAGGGGAGGGGATGGGATATGGAGATTGGGTGGTGGGAATTATGTGGAGTTGTACCCCTCCTATCCTATGGTTTTGTTAATTTATTCTTTCTTAAATAAAAAATAAATAAATAAATAAAAATTACCTGCAGTGAATTGTATGTTTGGGGTTATAATCCTGCATCATAGCTCTCCCTACTAGTCATGAATATTAAGTCATGGAGAAGAGTAGTTTATACTGTAAAAGGGCAGGGAACAGGTGTGTAGATTTGGGATCTGGGAGCTGGGGTATAATGAGTCACAAAGAGAATCTTTCTGATTCTACTGTTTCCTCCTGAAATTCCTACCCTCTCCCTGCCATCATAAGTCATGCGTTGGCAATATGCACTTTTTTGTGTGTGTGTGTGCCTCCAGTGCTGTTGCTGGGGCTTTGTGCCTGTGTTACAAATTCACTGCTCCTAGAGGTCACCTTTCCCATTTTGTTGCCCTTGTTGTTACCCTTGTTGTTGTCATTATTTTTATTATAGTTGTCATTGTTGTTGGATAGGACAGAGAGAAATTTAGAGAGGAGGGGAAGACAGAGAGGGGGAGAGGAAAACAGACACCTGCAGACCTGCATCACTGCCTGTGAAGTGACTCCCCTACAGATGGGGAGCCAGCGGCTCAAACCGGGATCCTTACTTTGGTCCTTGCGCTTGGTGCCATGTGCGTCCAACCGGCTGCACTACTGCCTGACCCCCCTGCCCTATTCTTTAAGAAGCTTTGGTTTGAAACAAGCAAACCAAAAACTGAATGCTGTGGTTCTAAATAAGAAATCAGGTAATTTCTTATAATTATGCCATCTAAATCCAGTCTTAAATTATGCATTTAATATAAGAAGTAAATCCTGTCCTATCTATTTTTTTCCAGGTTATACTGAGTGACAATAGACTAGCAGGAAAATGTATTTCTTATTTTGATTTGCAGCATCACTTCTCTGGTCTTTAATGAAAATGAAGGCTGATTTTCCATACTCTTAAATCTTAATTTGATTATGTGATAAATTATTGAGTGAAAATTAGACCTTGTGTAGCTGTTGTACAAATTTAGTAAAAAAGCTGCATGTTGGGGGGGGGGAATATATATATATTAAAACCACACACTGGCCAATCAGGTAGGAGGCAGCTAATTGCTTCCTGTCCCTTTCGAAATTACTCAGCCTGAAAAAAGATAGCACATATTGATTTACTGTGTAGTAAATGTCCCATGTCTCTCCTCCTAACACTGAGACACACATACACCACACATACACACTAGGCCCTGCTGGCAAGAAACTGCAAATCTAACCATTTCTCTCATCAGACTTATGTAATAGCAAAATTAGGATGGAACATCTTCTCCCTTTGTAAAGAGAAATAGCATAAAATTATTACAACCCAGAAAATGAACAGCACTATATTAGTACCATGGATTCATGATGTACTTTTAAATTTAAAAGAAAAACAACTTTCTACATGGAAAATACAGGTTTTCAGATAATGTAGCATCAATTTTATCTACTTCTATGCACATACTAATATTAATCTATTTATAACTATATGTGCAATTAGAAGAAATGTCAAAACCTAGCTTATGATTTGATACTCTGGGATGAGAAGTTGCTATGATTATGTAAATCAAAATTTTATTCACCAGTGTGGTCTTTTACTTAATTTTAGGAATGACCAACTAATTTAAAGAGTATACATTTTATTCACACATCTTGCCTTTAAATCATTTAAGATTTTTATTCTGCTCTTTGTGACTTTTCTACAAACATCTGATTTTTTGGTTTGCTTTGCCTTCTTTTATGCATAGACTTCAAAATGCTAGTTTGGGTTATCCTAAAGACAAATCAGTATAATTAATAAGAAAAAAAAAAAGATCTTGCAGAGCAAGTTGCTCTGTAGGATAATCTGATTACTGGGGTTAACATTTATATTTTCAAAGTATGTTGTAGCATTTGTGTAGATGTTTGTCATCTTACAAATGTAAAATGATTACCCTTGATTTGTAACTATGGCCTTGGATTGTATCCTTGATTTGTAATTGCTTCTCTGTTTTAGGTATTCAGGATTCATCACACTACATACACATATGGCATGTTGAACTTTGTCTTGAAAGGATCAGCAAGCATCTGTATTTGTAGAAGAGAGTGTCTTATGATTGGAATGGCTTTCCTTTGTCACACTGTATGCTATTCAATATCCTTTTACTAGATACGCGTACCACCACCACCCCACACATACCCCTAGTATTTCTTTGGGTGTATATCTGCGCTTACTCATTATTTGCCATTGACATCTATCCCTACAAGAGCTCTGTTTCGGGTTTTCATGGAGCTCTGTCACTGGCTGTCCTGCAAGCCCACTAGCACCCCTTTTATCCCAGATTTCTGAATACAGGCTTAGCTGCTCCTGGAAGGCTGCTGTTTACTGGTGAGTTCCCATTAACATAGCCACCACTCCTGGGTTAGATAATGGACTCAAAGGTTAAGAGCAGAGGATCTCAACAGCTCCAATCAGCAGGGCTTTTCCAGGGCTAATTACCTCTTTACTGCACTGACTCTAATGTGACATGTTTATTGCCTTAACTAACAACTCATTAGCTTAGTTGATGTTTTTGTCAATATTAATTCGTTCATTTAAGCCAAGTCAAAGCTTAAACAAAGATGTCCAGACTGAGAAACGGGCAGCAGAGTGACTTTTGTTTGCTCATCTTTTTTTGTCTTTCTTACTCAACTTCAATAAAATAAATGTGTAGAAAGGAAACATGAAGGAGTGCTTGAATGGAGAATGTTGGTATTTGTCCATTTGCCCACATGTAAAACAATCCTGGATTTATTCCTCCTGTGGTTACTCTAGTCTCCATATCATAGTTTACTTAGTATTTAATGCTCACCCTAGGCAACATTTTTTAGTCTTTGAACACACACACACACACACACACACACACACACACACACACACACCTATATATACACATTCATATCTGTAAAGGGTTAAATTTAGCAGTTCTTTATTCCACTTGAAAGTTTTACTCTGATTATTAGAAAAGAGATAAAGTAATTTTTCATTATGATTTTATCTCTCCTCCATGCCTTCTAAAATTACTTTAAGATTTATCATGAACTAATAGCTAACTTCGCTTGATTAACCTGTGTGAATCATTTTAAGAGAAGAGACAGTTATGAAGTTATTGTGAAACACTTCATTTTTCTGCCAGATTTTTGGTTAATGCTAGTGGCATTTTCAGAAGATGTCATGAGTTTGTTTTCAAGTGATTTTAATTTAATTTTTTTCCATTTTTTACTTGTGATTAATCATTGGTTAGAAGATTGTACGATTACACTGTATACTTCCACACCTACCACCAAAGTTCTGTGTGCCCACTCTCCCACCATAGTTCTCACAAGTCTCAGAAACAGATTGCTTGCTTCTGGGTTTTTGTTTGTTTTGTTTTGTTTTACAAATTGGTGTGTATCAGCTCTCTAGATTCCACATATGAGTGAAATCATCTGAAATTATCTTTCATCTCTGCACTTACTTTACTAAGCATAATAATATCCATTTCTGCCCATTTTGTTCCAAAGGACAAAATATCATCTTTTTTTGACTGCAGAGTATTATTCCATGAAATATATATCCTATAGCTTATTTAGCCAGTCATCTGTTGATGGGCATTAAGGCTGCTTCCACTCTTTAGCTACTATGAATAATGCAGCTATGGCCATATGGGTATGCATATATCCCTTTTAATTAGTGTTTGTGTGTCCTTTGGATAAATTGCTGGATCATGAAGTAATTTAATTTTTATTTGTTGAAGGACTCTGTGTACAGTGTCCCAAATGGGGTGCACTTGTTTTATTCCCCCAGTCCCTTTTCTCCACAACCTCATCAACACCTGCTATTTCCTGTTTTGTTGATGTAAGCCATTTTCTCAGGTGTGAGCTGGTATCTCAGTGTAGTTTGAATTTGCATCTCTCTAATGATAGGTGAATTGGAGCATTTGTTCATGTGTCTGTGGGCCATGTGTATCTCTTTAGAAAATTGTCTGTCTGGGAGTTATGGACCGACCAGTTAACGTCCATGTTCAGCGGGGAAGCAATTACAGAAGGATTGAGAATGGGAAAGCTTTCAGGGGAGGGGATGGGATATGGAGATTGGGTGGTGGGAATTGTGTGGAGTTGTACCCCTCCTACCCTATGGTTTTGTTAATTTATCCTTTCTTAAATAAAAAAAAAAAGAAAGAAAATTGTCAGGAGTTGAGCAATAGCGTAGCGGGTTAAGCACACGTGATGCCAAGCGCAAGGACCAGCATAAGGATCCTGGTTTGAGCCCCCGGCTCCTCACCTGCAGAGGAGTTGCTTCACAGGCAGTGAAGCAGGTCTGCAGGTGTTTTTCTTTCCCCATCTCTGTCTTCCCCTCCTCTCTCTATTTCTCTCTTCCTATCCAACAACGATGACATCAGTAACAACAATAATAGCTACAACAATAAAACAACAAGGGCAACAAAAGGGAATAAATAAATATTAATAAAATAATGATAAAAATAAAAAAAGAAAATTGTTCAGTTGTTGGGCACATTTTTTTTATCTTTCTTTTTTAAATTTAATTAAGGAGACATGAACAAAACCATAGGATAGGAGGGGTACAACTCCACACAATTTCTACCACCCGATCTCCATGTCCCATCCCCTCCCCTGATAGTTTTCCCATTCTCTAACCCTCTGGGAGTATGGACCCAGGGTCGTTGTGGGCACATTTTTTATTGAGTTATTTTTACTTCACTTGAAGTTCTGTACCAATTCTGTATCCATGTTTGCTATCAGCCATTTGTCGGATGTGTGATGTGCAAATATCTTCTCCCCATCCCTGGATTGCCTCATTATCCTTGTGTAGTTTGCCCTTGATGTGTAGAAGCTTTTTAGTTCCATGTAGTCCCATTTATTATTGCTTCTTCTGCGTTTTTGTTTGTTTTACAAGTTGTATCAGTTCTCTAGACTCCACATATGAGTGAAACCATCTGGTAATTATCTTTTATCTCTTTACATACTTTGCTAAGCATAAAAATCTCCAGTTCTGCCCATTTTGTCCCATTGTTTTCATTTCCCCTGCTCATGGGGTTGAATCTCCAAATACATCTTTGACATGAAGATCCTGTAAAGTTTGACCTATGCATTATATAAATGTGAATTTCTAGTCTAATACCCAGGTCTTTGATCCATTTTGATTTGATTTTGGTGTATGGTGATAGGTAGTGATTTAGTTTCACTTTTCTACATGTGGCTCTCCAATTTCCCCAGTACCCATCTATTGAAGAGACCTTCTTTACCCTCATTGAATGGCTTTTGACCCCTTTGTCATCTATTACGTGGCTGTTTTATGTGTGACCTGATTTCTGGGCTGTCAATTCTCAAATTCCATTGCTCCAAGTGTCCATTTTTATTCTACTACCATGCTGTTTTAACTACTACCACTTTGTAGTATAAACTAAAGTTGGGGAACATTATACCTGGGTGTTTTAAATGAACCATTAAATTCTAAAGGAATGTGCAACTGGGTTAAAGATGGTTTTATTTTTATTTATTTATACATTTATTCTACTTCTTTGATGTCATAAACATCTACTTAAGGCAGCAAAACAGTTCTGTTGGATAATGCCTCCTTTGCCATGTGCATAACCCACCTTCGGTGCTCTGGCTTCTCTCTCTCTGGCTTTCTCTTGATCATTCTATCTGGAAAGCAAACAAGCATAAGCACATGCTCCTATTATTTAACATTTCTTGCTGATCTCTAGACTTTCTACCTTCTCTAAGGCAGAAAAAAACTCATTTGTACTAATAGCTTTTTTTTCTTCTTCTACTTTAACCGATGGATAAAATCATCTCCTATTTCAGTCTGCCATCCAAAATACATTAAAACCCAAGAGAAATTTTGTATTAAATTTTCTTTGAAGCATGTTAGCTCATTTGAAATTCAATGGAACAGAAAAACACTACTTTAAATCAAGGCAGATTTGGACTTTGCACTCTTCTCTTTATTGGATCTAAGAAACAGCTAATTACTTTGAATTAAGACTGTTTTGATTAAGCTGATATTAGGCTAATGAAGTCTGAATTATCTTTGTTAAATTAATCTCCTGATTTAGAAGAGTTGTTGTTGTTTTGTTAGATATATATATATATATATATATATATATATATATATATATATATCCTCCAGGGTTATCACTGGGGCTCAGTACCTGCACTATGAATCCAGTGCTCCTGGAGGCCATTTTTTTCCTTTTGTTACCTTTGTTGTTTATCGTTGTTATTATTGTTTTTATTGCTGTCATTGTTGTTGGATAGGACAGAGAGAAATCAAGAGGGGGGGAGAGAAAGATAGATACATGCAGACCTGTTTCACCGCTTATGAAGTGACCCCCCCTCTTCAGGTGGGGAGCCAGGGGCTCGAACTGGGATCCTTACTCCAGGTCTTGCGCTTTGCACTATGTGCGTTTAGCCCGCTGCGCTACCACCCGATCCCCTAGAAGAGTTGTTTTATTCTCTTATAAAAACAGCATTTAAAAAAAATGCAACACAGGATATTAAATATTTAAAATAAAAGTTTAATAGCTGCATTAATTGGAATCATTCATTTATAGAAATTTTTGTTAATAATTCTGTGTCGGTGAACAACGCACCTAACATTGGCGTTATTTTTACTCAAAACAAGCACTTATATCATGCAAAGCGTAGAATTCTAGATGGCATTCTGCCATTTTTGTTTCTTGATGGACATTAACAAGTGGGAAAAGGCTTCATTCACTTGGTTACACTTTGAAATAAGTGGCCAATCATTATTAATTCATTTTGCACTCATTGTAATGGCATAAATCATCATAAATTCATTTGGTTTAAAGTGCATATAATATATTCCCCATAGGAATTTGAGTAATTGAGCTATTAATTAATGCATTTTTTAAAAATAAGCCTTTTTTTCCCTTTCTTTCTCTACTATTCAGAGCCAAGAGTGGTTCATGATTCTAAGTCTGAGAACGGGTTTGTTTTAACTAGATCTATTTACTGACCTCAGAGGGACCCAGTCCCAAGAAAGAAGTTATGTATCTCACACAAGCAATAATGATGGTAAATGACATCAAGACCCCTTTGCAGCAGTCTCTGAAATGCCATGGTTTTGTAATAATTCCATTAAGAAAATGTCATTCTCTCTTGACAAACATGGCTAAACCATGACTACTGTTTTAACTTCTCATTGTCAAAACTCTTCCTTATGGCCACTGGTTTTCTCTAATCATTGACTACCAGAAAAAAAAAAATCAAAAGTTTCTTTGCCTTCTGCAAAATGCTACTTTATAACTGAGGTCCCTTATCTTGTTTCTGTGTTTATCTACTTATGCCCAAGGCCCCTCTATCCCACCCCTTTCACTCCCTCCCCAGTAACTTTCCCTTCTTATATGCTGTTTTTCTTTCCACATTTCCCTCCTCTAGCTGCCCAATGCCTATTTCCTTCTTCAGTCAGAATGTGCTGGTTGCTTGAGGGAATCACAGGTGGTCCTAGTTGTGACCAGGACCCCTATTGCTGTTCACGTTTCAGGGGGAACATACAGCTCCCTCCCATCCCTCATGCCCCATGGAATAAAATCTCAAGTGGAAAGTTGGTGGGGGTGGAGGTTTTCACTGATTTTTTTTTTTTTTTTTTTTTTTTTTTTTACAATTTTTAGAGTAATCCTTCCATACTTAGTGCCACCTTTGCAAAAATGGAAATAGGGTTTTAAGAATACTACATGAAAAGTGCACTATATCAAAGGAAAAGACCCTGGACAAGGTGGGGGAAGGATGAGTTCTCTACTATAAACTAAGTACATAAAAGAAAAAAAATTAATATATTATACTAATGTAATACCACTGTGTTGCTTCAGCAAGTCACCAGCCTTCAATTCTTATTGTATTAAAATGTTGCATTTTAAAATTAAAAAGTAAATAGAGAGAAAAAGGAAGAAAAGAAAAAGTCCACTGGGAGTGGTGGAATAGTGCAGGCATGAAACCCCAGTATTTTATTTTTAGGGTAAAAATAAACAAAATAAATAAATAAATAAATAAACTTAAGTAAATTTATTAATATTAAAGACTAAAAATTACACTACATGATTTATGTTCATGCTTGAGCACATCATCTTCACAGGATCTGTGGTCCTATGAAAATAAAAGTTTGGGTGATGGGCCAGGCGGTGGCACAACTGGCTGAGCCCACACATTACAGTGCGCAAGGACCCAGGTTCAAGCTCCTGGTCCCCACCTGCAGCGGGAAAACTTCACAACTGGTGAAGCAGGTCTGCAGGTGTCTCTCTGTCTCTCTCCCTCTCTAATTCCCCCTCCTCTCTCAATTTCTCTCTGTCTTTATCTGATAATAAATAAATAACTATTTAATTAAAAAAAGTTTGAATGATTGGGAAAAGGGTTCTCTGCCTGTGAGTGGCAATTGACGGTGTGTGTGTATTTTAAGTGAGTAAAATAAGTTTGTTAGGCTGAGGAGACGACATAATGGTTATGTGACTTTCATGAATGAGGCTTATAGGAAGGACCTAGGTTCATTCCCCAGCACCACCGTAAGCCAGAGTTGATTAGTTCTTTGGTCTCTCTCTCTCTCTCTGTTGTCTCTCATTAAAATAAAATATTTTAAAAGTATATTGTCCAGTATGCGGTAGAGATCTCAAGGTATTTGTGCATGCTTCAGGCTGTACCCTTGAGCTGAAAAGTCAAGGTGGGGAGGGAGGACTAGAACAACATCAGTGTTATTCATTATGAAATGGGCGATGCTGAAAAGAAGACCTTAGATTTATCGTAGCATGTAACTATTGTTCTTTATAATTAAGAGTGTTTTCATGTAATGGGCACTCAGGAAATGTGGGGTGCATTAATAAAGTGAGTCTGTGCTTTGTGATAAGGAGAAATAAATGGTTTAGAAAACAAATTAATTATTGTCTAAGTAATAGCACTGGCAGAAAGTGGGGCTGGCCTGGGGAGTGAGAGTGCTGTGGTGCATATGCTAATCTTTACACAGAGCTGGCCCTCATAAACAGCTCGCGACTGCAAAAACCTTAAAGATGTATTCGTTGATGAGACAGAATCGGAGTTTCGCTCTGGCATGTGCTGTGCCAGGAATCAGACTCTAGACCTTTGCCTATAATTTCCAGTTCTACTTGCTGCACTACTTCCTGAGCTGCTAAAGTATCTTTATCTATTGGATAAAGATAGCCAGAAATCGAAAGGATGGGGGAGTGATAGAGAGGGACACACACACACACATACATACACACACACACACACACACACACACACACACACACACACACACACACACACACACTGACACTGACACCTGCAGCACTACTTCACTACTCACAAAGCTTCCCCATTGCAGATGGGGACCATGGGTTTGAACCTGTGTCCTTGAACATTGTATATGTGCACTCAGTCAGGTGCACCACCACCCAGCCCCGTTTTGTTTTTATTTTTATCTTATTTTATTTATGCATTTTATCTCCAGGGTTATCATTGAGGCTCAGTGTCTGCACTACAAATTCATTGTCCCAGGAAGCCATTCTTTTTCTTTTTAAAAATATTTTATTAGTGATTTAATCATGATTTACAAAATCATCAGACAATAGGGCTGTAATTCTACACTGTCCCCACCTCCAAAGTTCTTTGTCCCCCATCTCCCTCCAGTGGAAACTGCAATAGTTCTTCCAAGATCATAGATAAGGGTTGACCCTGTCTGTCTATTTATCTATCAATCTATCTATCTGTCATCTCCCATTTTTATTCACTTCAATGGCCCTTACTTACTTTCTTTCTCTTTATAATCTGGCGGGAGCAAAGTCAAGCCTGCTGTATGGTGTGCCAACAGGCTAGGGTTAACTGCAGAGCAGGGAGTCCTGGACTAAACTGAAGCCATTTTTCCTTACATTGATAATTTAAAGACCTATTGGCTATATTGGATATGCACAAATAATACCTGGGGACAATAAAAGGAGATCCCTGGGGGAAGTACATTGTGACAACAGTTAATGGCAGTGAGTGTGACAAGACTAAAATGGCCTAGGAGCTGAAGCAGCTGTACCCATTGGGAGGCTTTCAGCAAAGGAGCTACTTATCACCACTACAGCTTCTCAGTCAGCTGGACTCAGACCAAAAGCCAGAATTACGGGTGTCTTACAGTATGAGTGGCAGACTGTGGTCTTCATTTACTTATAAAAGGTTCTATTGCTTACCCTCACCCTCAAACACCCTGCTTCCACTTACTGACATTCATGATGAGTATTAGGTTGTGTAGTTAAATAGCTAATGTTAGGCTATATGGGTAGAAGTAAGTAAACTTTCATTAGCTAAAAGTTAGTAAACTTTCCTATATGCAAAAGGTAACCAGAAGAGAGCCCCCATGGCATGTGCTTGGCTTGCAGCAGAGGATTTCTTTAGGTGGACAGCCTACTATGATCTAGTTAGGCCCATCCAAGAATGGGTTAAGAAGAAAAACTATTAGATTTAGCTCCAGTGTTTATTCATACAGAAGGTCAGAACAGGGAGATGGTCAAAACACATTTGGTCATTTCAATGGAACTTTCAAGGGGAAATTTAGACTACTCCAGACCAAGGAAACTTTCAAGGGGAGATCAGGATGCTCCATACCTAGGGAACTCTCTAAGGAAAGCGTGCCTATAATAATAATAATAATGTTGTTTAAGGTTATTCCTGATGTTAATGAAAACAATTATACATGTGATGTCATCTGTATCCTTGATGTTAATGAAAATACTCTTACACAATGTTAACTATATCCAGGCAAAAAGTGTTTAAATAATAAACCTCTGCAGACAGAGGACAGAGACGCCTCTCTCCTGCACCTGAAACAGCTGATGTGTTTCTCACTTCATTCACCTCACCGACTCCCCCTTTCCTTCAGGGACCCTGAATTACTTTCACCAGGGCTGGCTCCCAGCAATTATCTTTATTTACTGGATAGAGAGACAGACATCTGGGGGTTGGGGTGGTGCTAGAGAAGGAGAGAGATACACCTGCAGACCTGATTTACCACTTAGGAATCTTCTCCCCTGCAGGTGGGCACTGGGGATTGAAGCTGGGTCCTTGCACATGGTAACATGTGTGCTCAACCAGGTGTGCCACTACCAGCCTTTCCCTCCCCACTTTCTTTCTAAGTCACATCTACACCTATTACTATTTCTGAGTGTCCTTCCTTTTTTCTTTTTCTCTCTCAGATAAAAGAAACAGTGCCTGACTTCCTCTTGTGTTTTCCAGATTCTCTTCCCTCTCATTGCTACTATAAAAACAAAAATTCCCAGTGAAAAACATTTCTGGTCCCGGTGAGTTGGGTTCAGATCCCTCTGGTTATCTTCTCCTAACATTTCCTCCTTCTGGGAGCATAGACCTAAATTTTTTGAGGGGGCACAGAGGAAAGGAATTCTGGCTTTTGTAACTGTTTCTCCAATGGATGGGCTGTCAGCCATTTTTTTCCCTCTTTGATAGGACAGAGAGAAATTGAAAGGGGAAGGGGAGATAGAGAGAGAAAGGGAGAGACAGAGAAACACATGTAGTAGCTGCTCCACCAGTAGTGAAGTGTCTCCCCAGCAGGTACAGAGCAGGGTCTCAAACTGGGTCCTTCCACATGCTAATGTATCCACTTAACTAGGTGCACCGCCGCCCAGCCCACTATATATATATATATTAATTAACAGTCTTGATTGGTCAGTTCATTATGGGAAAATACACATCTTGCCAAAATACCAGATTGACCTTAAGGTAGCAAGGTCACTTTTTAAACAGAAGCTTACATAGACTCTACTTTGTTATCTTTGTTTTGATCTTTTTTATTTACTTCTTTTTTAAAATATTTATTTATTCCCTTTTGTTACCCTTTATTTTTTTATTTATTTGCATTTTGCTGTTACAGCAAAGTGTAAATAGTCACTCGCAGGTTTGCTCTTCTGTAGCACTTTTTAAAATCAGTAAGCTTAAGTTGGATCACCCTAAAAAAAAAAAAAAACAGGATAAAACAGCTCTAAAATATGAGGTATTGCTCTTACTGTTGACTGCATGACAACAGAATTAGTTTCTCAACAGCCAGAGGGTCTGAGTTAATTGTGATTTATCCAATGCTAGATTTTAGTGCCTTCTGCTTTTTCAAGGGTTTGTTTTGTTGTGATTTGTTTTCCAGTGTTCTGAGACTGTCTGCCTTTTGGAACTTATTTGTACATTTGGCTAGACTTACAATGGGGTGTTCATGGTGGGGAGCTGCGCTCTAAATTCCACTACAAATCTGTCACATTATCTCTGCTGCTCATCTATCTTGTGAGTAAGAAAGACCAATAATTTGATAACTTGACCTTGAGTATGGGTCCAGACTTACTTGAATAATACTGAATTCCACCCTGTAACAAGTTGAGGTAGGAGTCTGTTGGCATCAGTTAGGAGCCAGTGGCTGGTAATAGAACTTATTAGTCGTGATTCTTAGAGTAGGAGGTTTCCCAGGGCAGTGCATTTTCTACAAATGGCAGTTGTTATTACACTGAAATATCATGGGGTCAGTAAAAATTTTCAAAACGAAAAACTAAAACTTTAAAAATATTTTAAATTTTCTATTTTGTATAGACAAAAAAAAAACACTGCCTTCATTATTTTATAAAAACTCCTTATTTTAATCAAGAAACGTACTAAGAACATAACTTGAGAATTAACATTTATTTTAATGAAGTACATTTATGAGAAAACTTATTAAGTTATTTAAATTTGTTTCATTTCAAAATTGTGCCAGGAGCCAGTACAGGCAGATTTTTTTTTTTTTTTATCTGTGTAGAAGTTTGTTGACTGAGATAGACAAATAAGGAATTATAGTTCTCAAAGTATTTGCCAAAACAACAATTACATGCTCCGTGCTTAGTGAATATAAAGCACAGTACTTTCTTAATTCAAAGACTATATATATTTCATGTGGCCCAGCGAGTTTATTCATTTAGCAGCTATATAAAGGTAATAAAATAAAACAGAAATAAATTAAACTTTAGGTGATAGGATTAACTTTAGACAATAGAATAAATGTCAAAAGATGTCTCAGTATTGTTTGTTAAATTGTGTGTATGATAGTTATTATATCAAAAAGAACAATTTCCTTCTGAAGTAGCAGGGAAGACATAGTAGGAATCTCTAACTTCCTACCCAATAGCTTTCTCATCTTTCATGTGCACAAAACCTCAGTTTTATTGAAAATGACAATAAACATCCTGCCAATAAACTGTATTTTCCTTCCTTCCTTGAAGTGAGGGGAATTAAGATATAATTTGAGCCGACAGTATGGAGTGAGGTTCTAAGAAGCCTGACTTGAGGGCACCTGTGTTTTTAGCCAGTCATCTGATGATGGACATTCAGGCTGCTTTCACTCATTGGCTATTGTGAATAATTCAGCTATGAGCATAGGAGTGCCTATGTCCCTTCTAATTAGTGCTTGAGTGTCTACTGGATAAATGCCTAAGGTGATTCCATTTTAATTTGGTTAAGGACTCTCCATACAATCTTCTCAGGGGCTGGGCCAGTTTGCGTTCCCACCAGAAGTGAAGCAGAGTCCCCCTTTCTTCACAATCTCTCCAACACCTTGTCCTCTCCTGGTTTGTTAATGTAAGCCATTCTCTCAGGTGTGAGAATGGGCGCCTGTGTTTTCACCCTTCACCCTTTATTCTGCCTGGGAGGTGAGTGTAGTGTATGCAGTTAACCACTCTGTGGTTAACTTGCAGAAGACAATTGCAGCAATCTTGGTATGATTTTATTTAGCTCTTGGACCAATGATAGCAATCTTCTCATTGTATGAGAAAGGATTAAATACATGTTTTGTCTAATCTTTCCTGGGAGACCTTGCAGCTGAATATTATTACTTAGTTTAGGAAGAGGAAGAGATGGCTGGAAATTGATCATAAAGGATACAGTTTTGAATCCCATGTTGGATAGTGTGTCATGAATAAAACATGGGTGAAAAAATACAAGTTATATACAAGATGTGGACTGCTCATTACATGTAGACTGTACTACAGAGGCCTGGAATCCTTAATCAGGTCTGCAGTGAACCACTTCCCTTACATAGATTTTAGGTATGACATCCAAAACACAAGACGAGATAGGATTTTAAAAATCCTTTCAATCAAAAAGTTCTATTATTCTAATTAATCCCATCTGACCAGGGGTGAATTGAAAGGAATTAAAAAGGCAATAGGTCTTACCCTTTTCTAATCACAAGACAACCTAGGCTTGACCTTTTTGAAATAAAATCTGGTCAGATCTCTCCTTTGCTTAAAACTTTCCAATCATTCCTCACTGTCATCAAAATAAACCAATTTAGCATGGCATAAAAGGCCCTTTGTGATGAGACTCTAGTGACCTGGCCTGAGTCGTGTCTCTCTGTTGTATTTCATCAACCTCTTTTCCTCCCTTGACCATGATCTCGATACTCTCTCCCCTCCCCAAGGAGATTCCAGCCACATTGAGCTACATGTCATTCCCTAAATCTTGTCACATACTTTCTCACTTCCTTATCTTTAGATAGGCTCTTGTCTCTACCTACAACACTCTCTCTCTTTTTGAGTGGTCAACTCTGTTTTAGATCTTGGTGTGGAGGTTACCTTTCCCTAGAAGCTTTTTCGTGTCCATAAGCTGGGGTTGAGAGCCTTGGTTAAATCTTGTGTTTATGATGTATATATATAAAATACCTGTTCAGAGCTGGCAGAGTAGCTCATTCGGATAGTGTGCTGCTTAGCCATGTGCACAGCCCAGGCTCGAGTCCAGCCCCAACCGCACTGAAGGAAGCTTTGGTGCTGTAATATATATATATATATATATATATATATATATCTGTTTCTGTCTCAGTCTCTCCTTATCTCTATAAAAAAATGTTATAAAAAAAATATCTGCTTGATCACCTGTCTCCTGAACCAGAATGATTTCTTTAAGAGGAAGAAGTGACTGTTGTTACTCTAGCACATTGAACAGTTCATTAACTAGTCATTACAAAAATGGAGAAGTTGAGACTAAATTGTAGAAATTCTTGAGTGAAATAGCAGTATGTTGAAATTATTTACTCACAACATTGGAAAGCCATTGTGAAGGCATGAATCTTGATGGCAAGTGATGCCGTCATTCTCCTCCGTGCTTGTTCAGTGAGGCACAGTGGAGTGGTGGTGGATTTACAGCAAAGAAGGACATATATGTTTCAGCGCACAATTACATTCTACCTCATACAGATTAAAATGCAACTTTCCTTGGGTACCACATGTTGAGGCACAATTTAAAGAGATAAATTTAAAATTCAACTGTGAAAGTACTAGCGGCATCTAGTTTTTATGGCCATGGTTCATTTTGCAGACCATCTGTAATCTATGGAATCGTAAGTTAGAAAACCTTAAAATTAGAGACTATAAATACATACAGGATTAAGTTTTTTATATTTTTATAGTCATATGGTTATTTTATTTATTTAAATTATTTTTATTAGTGATTTAATATTCATTTAAAAATTAAGGTGTTATATATATGTGTCCATGCTGCTGACCAAATTCCCTCACCAGAGTTCCTCTGACCCACCTACTTCCATCTGATAATCACCACAGTTTTCATAAAGTCTGTGACAGTCTAGTTACTTTCTTCTGCTAGGTTTTGATTTTGATTTTTGCCATTGTTATCTATATTTCCATGTGATTGAAGCCATCTTGTATTCGTATGTCACTCCTTTGCTTCTTTCATTTATAGTAATCATCTTCAGTTCCATTCATTTTGTCCTAAATAAATACACATCACTTCTTTAACTGCAGAGTAGCTATGCCACCATTTATAAAGAGCTGGCTCTTCAGTGTCAACAGAAAGAATATGTGATTAGCAAGGGTGAAGCCTGAGACCCCCTAGATTAGTCCTTCAGAACATTAGTGACAATATGTCTGGTAACATTAGTCATAAGCATTTTATTAATCACCAGACTAGAAATTCAAATATTCCACATGAATCCTCTCCCTCCTTTATCTGTCTGTTTGGAATAAGTTATCTGAGACTGCTATTGGGATTTAAACATCCATAATGGCCTCTGTAAGCCCAATACAGACCATTGTAAGAAAAACAAATTTACCAGATTTAAATTTTGCATGTGAAGTAAGTCACTGTCCCTTCTTCTCTTGATGTCTGTCACATGTCCTGCTCCAACTGTATGGGGATCATTGCTTTATATTATCTAGAGACTAATTTGAACCAAAAAAGGTAGATCAAGGTGGCACTTAGTGATTAGAGTGCATGCCTTCTATGCCCTAGACTCTGTTCCATTCTGAGAACTGTATATGACATGGCCTTGTTCTTTCTTCTTCTCCCAGCGAATGCTTTAAATTAAACATAAAAATGAACTTAAAAAGTGAAGAAGACATTGCGGGTAAAATGGTTTTTGTTTGTTTATTTGCTTAACTCTGAGATTCCTGAGTGAAATAGATAGTGATTTAAGGTGAGGGTGGCAGGACTATAGGGAAGCAGTATTTCCTTCCAAGCTGGGCATCTTCCCTGCCAAGGAACAGAGGTGACACTGGGGGCCACTGTGGGGCGGGGTGGGTCTGTGGTCTTTTGGAGGACCCTTTATGATGTCCCATCTTCTGTCATTTCACTGGAGGGCAGATGAT
Organism: Erinaceus europaeus; assembly: GCF_950295315.1. Lineage (NCBI taxonomy): Eukaryota > Metazoa > Chordata > Mammalia > Eulipotyphla > Erinaceidae > Erinaceus > Erinaceus europaeus. The sequence continues at coordinate 72,047,858 of NC_080176.1, forward strand.
TGCATTCTATCCTTTCCATTTGGTCAGAAGAGTTATGTAAAATATGAGATCGTCCACTTATTATTATTGCTCTCAGGGAAAAAAAAAATGTCCGGGTGGTGAGCAAGTTGCCTCTCAAATTTCCACCACAGTGGCTATGGGAAGCCAACACACTCCTCAGCAGACTGCTAGGAGCAGGAGCCAGACTGCTCCTACCCATAATGAATACAGAAACGGTAGAGTGCAGTTAAGGAAAATGATGATTGAAATGCTATAAAACATTGTACTTAGGAAATGTTACTTCCCCTTTGCAATATTATTTTCCAAGGATACACCCCCAGGGAGCCCTATCGCCTAGATTGGCAGCCATTGCCGCTGTTTCAGAGTATCTGCAGAGAACACCAGTGGGGGGTGTCTTCAGCTCAGAAATCAAGAATAAACAGGGAAGTAGTAGATTTCCTGGTATTCTGAAATATGATTCTGGTAAACTGGGACAGCCAGGGAGTGTAGAATGGCTCCTGAAAGAAAGGCAGACCCCTTTCCAACTTGAGGTCTATGCTGAGGCAAAAGCAGAGTGCTTGGTGGTTTAAGAGATACAAAGTTATATGAAATACAGAGCTAAACCAGTCATTTGGAAAGATGGAATATGTACAGAAATGTTTTTTTTTTTAATGCCACATGACTCTATAAAAACAAACAGACTTGGGTTTGGGATGATGGCTCAGCAGTAGAGCTTATGGCTTCTATGTGTGACACTTTGGGTTTGGTCCTTAGCACTGCTGTGGTGTGTGTGTGTGTGTGTGTGTGTGTGTGTGTGTGTGTGTGTTCGCACGTGTTGTGATTGTGTATCATACACAAGGGGTATAGAGAACCTCTTCTAAGTTGCAATTTGCTTTTCACAAATGCTGGTTCTTTTTCTTTTTTTTTTTTTTTCCTTTTTAGTTCAAAACGTCTTTTGCACTTCCATAGCCATTAGTCTTTTTAACATAAAGGAATATATGTTGATTATAGTCTAGATAATGTTGTCTGGCTTGTCTGGGTGGTGGCATAGCTGGTTGAGCACACACATCATGATGCAGAAGGACCCAGGCTCAAGCCCATGGGCCCCCACCTACAGTGGGAACGCTTCAGAAAAAAGCAGTGCTACTGGTATTTCTCTTTCTCTCTCCTTCTTTATCTCCTCCTTCCCTCTTGGTTTCTCTCTGTCTCTATCCAATAAATAAATACACGAGTAAATAATAGGAAAAATACAAGAATAACAAAAATATTATGCTGGGAGCCAAAACCTTAGCTAAGTCTCTCACATAACCGGTGAACAGACATTCTGATCATTGTAACTGTGATTACCATCTAACTGTTTGGAAAGTTGCTCACCCACCTCCCTCCCCCCACTACCTTAGCAGAACTTCCTCATGGTGTGTGCTTAAAATGCGGCTGTAAAATAAAATTTTCAGAGCTTGATCAGAAACCTGTCTTGCTCTTGTTCTTCGTGTCTCTTGTCCCCTCCATTCTCTCGCCCCCTACCCTAGGTTTCCGTCGATAACCCCGCAGGCCGGGACAATATTATTTTTTTATTTATTTTCTTTTGTTGCCCTTGTTGTTTTATTGTTGTAATTATTATTGTTGTTGTTACTGATGTTGTTGTTGTTGGACAGGACAGAGAGAAATGAAGAGAGGAGGAGAAGACAGAGAGGGGGAGAGAAAGCTAGACACCTGCAGACCTGTTTCGCCACTTGTGAAGCGACTCGCCTGCATGTGGGAACCGGAGGCTTGAACCAGGACCCTTACGTCAGTCCTTGAGCTTTGCACCATATGCGCTTAACCCGCTGCGCTACTGCCTGACTCCCAACAAAAAATTTTTTTAAAAGAATTATTAGACCCCACCTCAGGGGGAAAGCTTTGTGAGCTGTGAAGTAGTTTTGCAGGTCTGTTTGTCTGTCTCCCTATCCCCCCTTCCATCTTGATTTCTTCCTCTCTGTCCCTTGAACCCTCTTCTATTCAAATTAAAAAAAAAAAATCCAACATGGTTTACATTTTGAAAAGGTGCTTCAAAGAAAACAACCTAGAAGTAAAATTACTTTATTGCTCTGCCCTTGATTTTGTCATTCCAGGTAAGGCACTGACATTTCTTCTGCTACAGCCGCCTAGCCCCAAACTCCCTCCCCACAGTACTATCCGAAGAACAGCCATCGATCTGATTGGCCGTGGCTTCACGGTGTGGGAGCCCTACATGGACGTGTCTGCAGTCCTAATGGGGCTTCTCGAACTCTGTGCTGATGCGGAGAAGCAGCTTGCCAAGTACGTACTCCATTCCAGTTAGCCTGACTTAAGTTTTGCTTGTTTTGATGGTTGTCAATATTTGGTAAATGGTGGTTTTTGTTTTTTTTTTAATGACACATCGAGTTAAGTACACATAGTACTAAGTGTAAGGGCCCACGCAAAAATCTGGGTTCGAGCCCCCGCTCCCCACTTGCTAGGCGGATGCTTCACAAGCAGTGAAGTAGGTCTGCAAGTGTCTTTTTTTCTCCTCTTTTCTTTTCTTTTCTTTTTCTTTTCTCTTCTTTCCTCTTCTTTTCTTTTCTTTCTTTCTTTTTTTTTTTTTTGGAAATAAGGTATTTTTATTGAAGTGACTTTGGGAAAATAAGATCAAAATAAGAATATTTTGTTTTATAACTACTTGATAAAATAGTAAGTATAATTAATACAAATGTAGTTTCTATCAGGCTTAGACTCACCTAAAACTATCTGAGGTGATGGACTCTGATTTTTTTTTTTTCCTCATAGGATAAGAGGGGTACAATTACCACAGTTGCCACTACCAGAGTTCCATATCCCATCCCCTCCCTTGAAAACGTTCCTGTTTTCCTCTGGGAGCATGGACCCAGGATTATTATGGGGTGCTGAAGGTGGAAAGTCTGACTTTTGTAATTGCTTCTCTGCTGGATATAGGTGTTGGCAGGTCCATCCATACTCCTAGACTGTTTATACCTTCCCTAGTGGGGCAGGGATCTGGGGAGGTGAGGTTCCAGGATACATTGGTGAGGTCATAGTAGCATCTGCAACTTGGTGACTGAAAAAGCATTAAGATATAAAGCAGAACAAATTGTTTAATAATCAGGAACCTAAAGGTAAAAACTATAGCAGATGAGATTTGGGGTCTCTATTTTGGAAAAAGCTAGCAGGTCTGTTTTAGGTATAATCCAGGGGACCCATGACTTTACTAATTTTTGCCTGAGCCCAACAGTTAACATGCAGATAGGCCAAAGGTATTGTCTGGGGAGATGGTGTCAGAGTTGGAAATATGACTAGAAAGCTGGATCAGGGAAGAGAGTAGCTCCAAATATGGGACAACTATCTACATATGGTTAACTGAAAAGTCCCATCCATTTGATTTGGGGCCCATATTCAGCACTGGAGCCAGTGCAACCTCTGCATTCCTGTAAATCTGAGCTGGTATTCTGTGGTCAAAGTTAGGAATATTCTAGGCTGCACTCATTGCTGGACCCTTCTTCCTCGAGTGGTAGAGTATTTTGGCCCAATCTCCCTTCAGAGAATGAGACATTGTTGACCCACATTGAGGGCAAGGTCCTGTAGGGCCCACAAAGGGGTGCATTATGTTGTTTGTGATGGAGATGACCAATGACAGTGGAGAGAGGGATCTAATTAAAAATCTAGACCCATTATGTCTATGTGGGAATCCTAGGATTCCCTAACTAGGGCCCCGGGTGATGGGGTGGGCTGGTAGTAATCAAAAAAGCCATCATTAAAGTGTGCCTGCCTCTTGCCCTTATCCAACTTCTGTAGTCCTTACTTCGTCTAACAAGGTTAACCTTGGAGCGATTGAGGGAAGTGAAATTTTCTCTCCCTTTCTATCTCCCCCTTGTCTCCTCTCTCAATTTCTCTCTTGTTATCCAGTAAAAAATGGAAAAAATGGCTGTCAGGTGCAGTAGATTATAAGTGCCAACACCGAGTGCCTGCAATAACCTGGGAGGCAGAAAAAAAAAAAAGGTTGTATTTATTTATTATCCAGAGAGAAAGAGAACCTATAGTCTTTCTGTTGGTTCTCTGTTCTCAGGAGATGGAAACTGAAAAGTAACGAAACGTGAGATTAGAATAAGAATGCTTTGTTTCTGTTGACAGACTGGACATTTCAGTCCAAGATCCCAAGGAAGGTTGGCAGGCAGAGTAGATTCAGACCTGGGCAACTGCCCTCTCATGACTGTCATGCTCCCTAAATTTCCTCTTTGTTTCTCTAGCAGTCTGCTTCTCAGCAAATTATGCCACTTCTCTACTTCCGTTCTGTCTAGAAAATAGGGCTAATTAAAGTATCTATCTCATAAGACTGATATTAAAGTTTATGCTTGTAAGATGCTTAGAAGAATTCCAAGCACATATTAAGAGATTAAATGGATGTTAACCTTCTGATAGAAGCATGGAAGATGTTTCCATTGTTAATGGTGTAGGTGTTGATTCCTTTGTCAGTGGTCTCAGTGCTGATTCCAATCCACTATCTTAATGTTGGCTAGGTTAAGAGCCAGTCATTTCTAGGACGAGCATTTCTAAAGGTTTTCTATTAACTTTGAAGATGAGAAGGGGATGTTAACTCCTGAGTTTGCCACAATAGTAAAAGGTAGCTGGCAAAATCCCAACACACATTTCCAACCTTTTGCCCTCCTGAGATATAGCTGCCACATACACCCTCCAAAACGTCAACACACCTTTTCCACAGCCCTTCCTGGGTCTCTTCAGAAGACGTTAACTTTTTTTTTCTTCTTACTTTCTAAAACTTGAATCTCGTTTTCTCAACTATTTTTAAAATTTGAGCCAAACAGAATTTCAACAGAATGCACTCTTGTGGGGAGGAGAAGTGATTGGCTCATCTTTTTTGGTTTAATGTTTAATAACTTGTGTTAAAATAAGCTCGCATGAAGTTTCTATCAACAGGGACCAGTTGGTGGCACACCTGTTTGAATGTACATGCTACAATGTGTAAGGATCCAGTTTTAAGCTCCCAGTCCTTACCTGCCAGGGGAAAGCTTTGTGAATGGTGAAGCAGAGCTACAGGTGTCTCTGTCTCTCTCCTTCTCTATCACCCCATTCCCTCCACTTCTGATGGTCTTTAGCCAATGAAAAAAGATAATAATTTTTTTAAAGTGTACTATTAAAAAAAGTTTCTGTCAGCAAAGATAAACTGCTTCTGCTTTCTGTACATGTAGTGTGTCCACAGACACAGATACTATAGTTTATCCAAAAGTGATTTAGATCTTGCTACTACATTTTTTTCTGTTGTGAAGATTAGTATGATGCTGTATACACAGCTCTGAATAAATGAAGTATCAGCATAAAGCCTGGAGGAGTCCAATGTAATTTTCATTATGATAAATTGCATAATAAGCAGAAAATGTTTGCTTATTAATCTGTAACAAGATTTAGATTGAAAACGGCCTGTTACATCCATGACACACTGGGTACAGGCTGTAGCTGGACTGAAATGGGGTGAAACGGAGCAGCGATGTTTGCAAAAGTAACGTGTGCCGCTTGTCCTGGTACCCTCCTGGGCTGCCCTCTTTGTGCCTGATTTACAGAACTGCTCAGCTGCCCCACCCCTGGCTGTGAGGTTCTACTTGCTTTGTGAAGAGGCTTCATGTTAAGCTTGTGCTTTGTAAAATTTCGGTTCTTATTTTTTTCTTGGAAACAAAAAGAAAATCACGTAAACAGCATTGTTCTTTTTGATCCCATCCTTGTGAATTTATGCAGGGGGAGGTTGAGCGCTTGGGGTTGTGGCAGCTAGCTCAAGCCAGCTTCCTTGTGCTGGAGAATATACACGACAACAGAGTGTCTGTCTTTCAACCCCCCCTCTCCCATTTGTCTTCATCCTCTGTCAGAGACAACTCCTGAGAGATCTCCTGAAAAACTACATATGGCTCAAGATTAATAGGACATTTTCCCAGAATTAATCATGCCTTTTTATTGGTGACCTGGAAAGTGGCTCAGAATATAAAAGCCATGCCTTGCATGCCAAAACCTCCAGGTTTGATCCCTGACATTGCAAATGACTAAGTAGTGCTCTGGTCTCTGTCTGTCTCTGTCTCATCAGACAAATATGTTAAAATAAAATTTCTTTTTTTAAAAAAATTATTTATTTATTATTGGCTAGAGACAGAGAAATTGAGAGGGGAACAAGATAGAAAGGGAGAGAGACAGAGAGACACCTGCAGCACTATATCACCACTTGTGAAACTTTCCTCCTGCAGGTGGGGACCAGGGGCTTGAACCTGAGGCCTTGCATATTGTTATGTGTGCACTTAACCAGGTGTGCCACCGCCTGGCCCCCCAAATCTTTCTTTTATAAATATAACTTTAGAAGTGTACATCTTTGAACTCAAAGTACAATGACAGGTTTTCTAATGTTTTAAAGTACATTACATAAGCACACATTAAGTTGTGATTATGTGGAAGGAACCATGTCAGTAGTATGTGTAGTTTTACAAAGTTGCCTCAGAGGAAGATCTTGCTTCCCAGTACTTGTCATCTTACAGGAAAGCTAATATCTGTTCAAAGATAACTCCCATAGCAAGAGAGGGAGAGGGAAAAGATATGGGTGTTCAGAAATTGAGATGAATCACAGTTCTACAAGTCTTTCACTTGAATAATTATGAGAAAAAAAGACAAAAAACAAGGATATGCAAAAGGGAAGGACAGGCATGTCAACAGATGTTAACCAGGGGCTGGGTGGTGGCGCACCTGGCTGAGCGCACATGTTAAAATGCTCAAGGACCCGAGTTCCAGCCCCCCGGTCCCCATCTGCAAGGAGAAAGCTTTGCAGTGGTGAAGTATTGCTGCAGGTGTCTCTCTGTCTCCCTCTCCTTCCTCCCTTCATGTTTCAATTTCTGAATGTCTATTCAATGAATAAATAAAGACAATAACAATAATTTTTTTAAAAAAGATGTTAACCAGTATCTTAAGACAGGCTTATTGAAGGGTCAGTATTGTTTTTAACTAATTGTATTCAATCATTCTTTGAATAACTTAAATTTTGGGATGCACCCATCTGAAATTCTAACAATTTCCTTTCCAGGTATCTATGAGAAATAATAGAGAATTGGTTTTAACTTTATAAAAGAGTATCAAATGATTATAAATGATTGTTAAATGAATCAGAGAGAGGTGCTGTCTTCTGGCCACAGTAAGTGTGGTCACTGAAGAGCATTTGGTTTTCTGTGTCAGGAGCTGGCTGAGCTGCTCGTGCATGCTACCCGGCTTTGAGCTCAGCCCCCCATTGCACTGGGGAAAGCCTCAGTGCTGCGGTGTCTTTTTTCTTTTTTTTTTTTTCCTTTAATTTTATGTATTCATTTCTTGGATAGAGATAGAGAAGAAGACACCTGTAGCACTGCTCACCACTCCTGAAGTCCCCTGTCCCCCCACCCCCGTAGGTAGGGACCAGGGGCTTAAATCTAGGTCCCTTTGCATCAGATCCTAAATTCTGTCAGATGTGTCACTGCTCTTTCTTACTGTCTTTTCATTTATCCTCCTATCTAAAAAAGAAAAGAAAATCAATCTGGAACAGATTGCTAAATTTAAAATGATCCATTAAAAAGACATAAAAGTGGTGACTCAGAATTCTCTGTATATTTGCATATTTCCAAAATATATTTACTAAATAACTTCTATGCAGAATTTTGTGCTTTCTAGGAGTACAACATTTTAATATTGATAGGCTATCTGGTGGGTGGGCTGCATATTATGTGTTTACTCTTATTTTCCTTATACCTGTCTTGTGATTTACATGTAACAAGAATTTCATCAAGTCATAGAATTTTAGAAACATACATCTTCAACTGCATCCAAACCAATGCCCTCAATATGCTATTAAATAAAAATGAGGTTTAGAGAGATTAAATAGTTTATCTGAGGTCACACAGTACTCTTTTTTTTAATATTGATTTACAAAATTACAGGATAACAGGAGCAATTTCACACCAGTTCCAACTCCAGAGTTCTGCATCCCCATTCCCCCCATTGGAAACTGCAGTTGTTCTCCCAAGGTCACTGATATGGGTTGACCCTGTCTGTCTGTCTGTCTGTCTGTCTGTCTGTCTGTCTGTCTCTTTTTTCTATGGCCCTGTCTTCTGTTCTTTTCCAGGTTACACCTACGTCTTTTCTATTTTCCTCTTCTCTCTCTGGGTCCTGATGGAATTAGTTATCTTCCCCTAACATTTCTCCCCCTTTGAGAGTATGGGCCAAAATTCTTTTTAGGGTGCAAAAGATGGGAGTTCTGGTTTCTGTAATTGCCTCTTTACTGGGCATGGGTGTTGGCAGGTTGGTCAATACTCCTGCTTGTTTCTCTCTTTTGTTAATGGGGTAGGGTTCTGGAGAAGTGAGGTTCCAAGACATATTGGTGAGATTTTCTGCCCAGAGATTTCAGGAATGGAATTATAGTAGCATCTGGAACTTGGTGTCTGAACTGCAGTCAAGATATGAAGCAGGACAGAATTATGTATATGTGTATATTTATATGTATATAACTGAGTGGACCAAATCAATTCACACAAGTTCTTTTTTTTTAATCTTTATTTATTTGATAGAGACAGCCAGAAATTGAGAGGAAAGGGGGAGACAGAAGAGACAGAGAGACACCTGCAGCACTGCTTCACCACTTGCAAAACTTCTCCCCTGCAGGTGGGGGCTCGGGGAGGGGGTTGGGGTCGAACCCGGGTCCTTGTGCATTGTAATATGTGCACTCAACCAGGTACGCCACCACCCAGCCCCTGACAAAATGTTTAATAAACTGGAACCAGAAAATAGGAATAGAGAAAGTGAGAATAAATATTTGAGGGTGGTAAGAAGTCAGAAGTCAATTGTCGATATGTTCCTAGGGGTCCATGACTTTAGTAATCTTTGCTTGAGCTTGATAGTTAATTGCTACCAGGGCTACCACTGGGGCTTGGTGCGGTACTATTAATGCATCAGTCCTAGCACCATTTTCTTTTTCCTATTTCATTGGATATGACAGAGAGAAATTAAGAAGGAAGAAAGAGATAGATAGAGAGAGAGAAAATAGATACCTTCAGGCCTGCTTCACCATTCGTGTAGGTGGGATATGGTGCTTGAACCTGGGTCTTTGCGCTTGGTAACATGTGCACTTTGCTGTGTGCACCACCACCCAGCCCCCTGAGGTCACACAGTGTGATGATCACTCCAGTGTCCTGGCTTCTATTTTGCTGCTCCTTTTTGCTGTACCATCACCTTTTCTTATGACAGACAGCCTATAGGTAAAACCTATGTCAGGGATTTTTTTATAATGAATTACGAAGGACTGCTCACACTGATAGACTGGTCTTTTGACAAAGAAGCCCCACTTCGTTAAAATTGTTGGCTAAACTATTCCAAATAATTACGAGAAAAACAGAAACATGCAATGTTTTAATCTATAATTCTTAAGATCAGCATGGTGATGCACATATGGATAAAATATTAGAAATGGTAGGAAAATAAATAGGTACAGGGAGGGAGAACACAAAGTGAAACATAAACTGGGCTTGGTGTACTGCATCAAAGCAAAGGACTCTGGGGAAGGAGTGGGCGGGCGGGGCTATAGAGAACCTTAGGGCCCTGAAACATAATGAAATTGTACCTATGTGTCAATGACTGCACTGTAAACCATTACCCCCTTCCCAATAAAAATGATTTTTTTAAAAAAAGAAATAGTAGGGAAAACTTTACATAAGTAGAAAAAAAAATAACACCTATGATTTTTTAAGACCAAGGTTACATCTTCATGCATCGGTGCTGCGGGTTTTGGTTTCATTTGCTCATCTGTGTTGCACACCCTTAATTTCTGAGAGAGAACAGCAGGACAGTGCTGACCTGGAGGTGCCAGCCTCTGCCCTCAAAGTGCCATGACTGAGCATTGTTGATGAGCTACAGAAAACCCATTACTTTTCTGTAATTTACAGTCAAGCAAAATGAGAAACATAGTCACTAGAACATGTATGCTTTACAAAAAATGGAGTCAGAGAGAAAGTGACACATGCTTTTTTAAAATAAATAGAGACAGGGAGAAAATGAAAGGGAAGAGGAAGATAGAGATGGAGAGACAAAAAGCAATACCTCCAGTTCTGCTTCACTGCTTGTGATAGTTCCCCCTACAGGTGAGGACATAGCTTGAGCCTGTGAGCTTGCACATAGTACATTCTACTGGGTGTGCCACCTCCCAGTTCTGTATTTTAACAAAGCTATTTAGAGTTTATGGGATATTGTTCATATGTAGCATGTAGTCTAAAAACTATACATACTACAAGACAAAATGACAAAATTGACATTTGAACTCAATCTCATCCATCTTTTTAAATTTGAGAAATAGAGAGAGTGAAAAGTATAGACCATAAAAACACTGAGGTGGGGAGTCGAGTAGTAGCGCAGTGGGTTAAGCGCACATGGCACAAAGTGCAGGGACCAGCATAAGGATCCTAGTTTGAGCCCCCAGCTCATCACCTGCAGGGGAGTCGCTTCACAAGTGGTGAAGCAGGTCTGCAGGTGTCTATCTTTCTCTCCCCCTCTGTCTTCGCCATCTCTCTCTATTTCTCTCGGTCCTATCCAACAACAATGACAACAACAACAGCAATAATAACTGCAATAATAAAAAACAAGGGCAACGGGGAGTCGGGCTGTAGCGCAGCGGGTTAAGCGCAGGTGGCGCAAAGCACAAGGACCGGCATAAGGATCCCGGTTCGAACCCCGGCTCCCCACCTGCAGGGGAGTCGCTTCACAGGCGGTGAAGCAGGTCTGCAGGTGTCTGTCTTTCTCTCCTCCTCTCTGTCTTCCCCTCCTCTCTCCATTTCCCTCTGTCCTATCCAACAACGACAACAACAATAATAACTACAATAATAAAACAAGGGCAACAAAAGGGAATAAATAAAAAAATAAAATAAATATTTAAAAAATAAAAAAAAACAAGGGCAACAAAAGGGAAAATAAATAAATAAATATTAAAATTTTTTAAAAACACAGGTATTTCAGGATTCTTTTTTTAAAAAAAAAATCTATTATTTATTTATTTCCACCAGGATTATTGCTGGGCCTCAGTGACAGCAAGATGAATCTATAGCTCATGGTGGTCTTTTTTTTAAATAAGATAGGACAGAGAGAAATTGAGAGAGGGTGGGGAGGTTGAGAAAGGAAGACCTGCCTCACTGCTTGTGAAGTTTCTACCCTGTAGGTGGGGGTTGGGGGCTTGAACTTCCCCTGGTTCTTTGAGCTTGGTAGAGTATATGCTCAACTGTGTGTATCACCAACCGAGTCCCCGTGTTTTAGGATTCTTTGCTTAAACTATTTTTTGTTCATGCGATTTTTATTTTTTAATTAGACATTTATAGTCTTCAGAGAGCACTTAAATCAAACTAGCATGATGATTATTTATTGTAAACTATGCAACATATAGGAAATCAGCCTGGAAGGCAATTGGAGGAATTACCTACCACCTTTGAGTTTAGGAAATGAATGTTGCCTGTGAGCTACCAATTATAGTTTGTATCACATTAAAGAGATTTTTTTTTTTAAATTTTTTATTTAAGAAAGGATTAATGAACAAAACCATAAGGTAGGGGGGTACAACTCCACACAATTCCCACCACCCAATCTCCATAACCCACCCCCTCCCATGATAGCTTTCCCATTCTCTAGCCCTCTGGGAGTATGGACCCAGGGTCATTGTGGGTTGCAGAAGGTAGAAGGTCTGGCTTCTGTAATTGCTTCCCCACTGAACATGGGCGTTGACTGGTCGGTCCATACTCTCAGTCTGCCTCTCTCTTTCCCTAGTAAGGTGTGTCTCTGGGGAAGCTGAGCTCCAGGACATATTGGTGGGGTCTTCAATCCAGGGAAGCCTAACCAGCATCTGGAACCTGGTGATTGAAAAGAGAGTTAACGTACGAAGCCAGACAATTTGTTGAGCAATCATGGATCCCAAGCTTGGAATAGTGGAGAGGAAGTGTTAGGGGGGTACTCACTGCAAACTCTAGTGTACTTCTGCTTTCAGGTATATATTTTGCAGTAGTTTATGGATACGTGTGAACATAAGCTCTCTCTCACAGAACCTGGTTTATATCTAGGTTTTGGGACTTTGTTAGAAAGTGAACCACCAGGGATGGAATTAGAGAATACTATGAAAGGAAAGGTCTCACCCGAGTAATGAAGCTGAAGGGTTGTCATTCCACTCGTGAAGTCTCTGGACACAGTCTGAGGTGAAGCATGTTGAGGTGGCAATCGTTGCGTTGGTTAGGTTGTGATCAGCGGATGCAATATTATTTGGTATGGATTGGGAGACGCATACCGGAAAGTGGGCCCTATCCAAGGGTTCCAGGACTGGGGGAAGTAGGGGCTCTATAGTGGAGATGTGAGGTTCCTGCTGTCTTAGGGTTCAAAAAGACAATCGATAGTTAATGTTATCATCACATTATTTGGTAATTGGGTTAACTTTGAAAAGTCCTTTTGTTATGGTTTGCTGTACAGTATCCAGAGAATTTTTAACTTACCTGTTTACAAGGGATTTGTAAGATGGAAATTCTAGCTATTATGTAATTAAGTATACAATTTTTTTCTCATCTTTTAAGTTGTAGTTACAAGATTGTAAGATTACAATTAGTTCCACACTACACCCCCCACCAAAATTCTACCCCCACCCTTTCTTAAGTACATATTTTCACTATTTTTATTCATTTATTGGATAGAGACAGCCAGAAATTGAGAGGATGTGGGAGAGAGACACAGAGACACCTGTAGACCTGCTTCACCACTCACGAAGCTTCCCTCCTGCAGGTGGGGACTGAGAGCTCGAACTGGGGGATTAGGGCTTCAAGGTATGAACTTCAGGGAGACAAGACATTTATTTTCTAACACTGACCATGATTTGCAAGTTATTTAATGGAAGTGTAAGTGCCCTGCCCCCTGCTTATTTCCCCAAATATTCCTTAGTTTGACAGATGGGAAAGTCTGACAATTGTAAATGGTGACATTTAACTAGAGTGGTCTTACAAGTCACTTTTAAAATGCTTTTACTGAGATGGAATAAGAGTTAGAACAGGATTAATGAGCAGTCATGTAAGGAGCGAGCTAAGCCTGAGTGGACTATTTTTCTATTCATGCTTTTTGTTTGTAACATCTTCCATCTCTGGTATTTCATCTTGGATGTATATCCTGGAATGCTGAATAAAATCAAATGTGTCATGTGATTTTTTTTTTTTTAATAGTGAAGACTTAAAACCGAAGACACACCCCATAAGCCCATATAACAAATTATGTGCATAGTAGCCAGATAAGCAAGATCAGATGAAAAGAACGGGCTCTGTGTTTACACAGAGGTTCCAAAATAAAGCAAACGCCCCTTTAATTTCAAGCCTCTGATACTATGATCCTTCTTCACTCAATTAGAATCCAGCAGTAAAATATATTACACACACAATGCACTTTTGACTTTCAAGATAACTACATGCAGAATTAGTCTTTGTCTGTTGGGACTACCAGATCAATTACTTTGACTTCATTGCTTGGTCAATTCAGTCAAATAACTGGTTTAAGTGATTTTTTTTTTTCCTGCTGAATTTGCCAAGGAACTTCATTTAGTGCATAACTATTGAGTTTCCACTATGCTCAAGATCTGTACAAGGCGTGTTGGGTGGGATACGCAGGATTAGTAAAAACTGTCCCAAATCTGTGCAGAGTTCACTCTAATTCCTAATCACATGGCAGAGTTGAGTTCAATGCCAAGGGCCTGGAATGAATCAGTTTTGCTGTTGTTGTTTTTTGTTGTTTTCACAGGTGTCAATTGAGCATTAGAGAATTCACACACACTACAAAGGCATCCCAAACTGAACAGAAAGGTTCATTCAGAGAGTATGTGTCAGCAGGGAAAAGACTAGGGGAGAAGCATGGGTAAAGGAACAGAGGGGCAAGAGGCTTCTCAGGAGGGAAAGTGCGCATACTTGAGGCCCTCATCTTGATCCCTGGCAGCAAATGAGAGCACCGTCTATAGCAATGAAGGCAGCACTCCATGATGGATGGTGGAGTGGTCATTGGTGTCTCTTCTCTCTCTCTCTCTCTCTCTCTCTCTCTCTCTCTCTCTCTCCTGATGTCTGCCCCTCTCTCCTCTCTTTCTTGTCCCTTGCTACATTTTTTTTTTTAATTGGGCCAGCACAAATTAATCCTTGAGCATTGAACCTGGGACTTTGAAGCCTCAGACAAGGAACTCATGGTGGATGTTCACTGTAGATGGGCCCTACTAGTCTCAGAGCAGTAGATGCAGCCCTCCACTCAGACTCTAGACACTGATGATGGGAATGACTCAGATACACCCATCAATGCCTTTCAAATGTTTGGATGTTCCAGCTTCCACTGGAATCACTGAGGGGTATTACCATATGTGTTGCTATTTGGTTAGTGTCCTTCTGTATAACTCTCCAGCTGTCATCCAGACTCCAAATTCGACCAAATATATTTCTCCCAAATTCTCAAACTAGATGGCTGAGATAGAGGAAGGCCTTTCACTGGAAGCCACTGACCAGCTGCTAGCTGCTTTCATTTTTGCTCTAATTTATTTCTGTTTGTGAGCCCTATCTTTGGTCAGAAGAAGCATCTACTGAGCATGTTGTACAGGTCTGATGTAGAGCTAGATGTTTCTGCGTGAGTTATCTCATTTAATGAATACATCGGTCTAGTACACTGTGTTTATTCAGCCTGGGGCCTCCATTCTCTGCCAAGTCCTGCATTCTGCCCACCGTGCCACCCCTCTGCCACAGCCCATGGCACATTTTAATTACCAGTCTTACTATTTCTCAGAGTAGTCTATGGATAAACTCAATATAAAGGAGAATTCGGAAGCAGAAGAATATTAACACTTTTGTGTTGGGGGTACAGAGAAGTTGGCATCACTGTTCTATAAGGGTGTTTTCCTCATTTAGAAATATTGGCTTCATTGCGTACCTGTTCTTCTGCATTGCTTTAATATTGACACACATGTGTCCTTGATAGAGAGAAAATAAACATTAGTAAACACATTTGCATCATGACTGCATAACTGCTGGCAGAGCATGCTGATTAATAGATTGCTTCTAAAAGTATCAATGTGGGATAAACTAGCAGTGCTGAGGATATTTCAAATTAAAATAATATACAAACTGAAAGCAATTTACAGTTCTCTTAAAGATTTTATGGGCAGGAGTGGATTTTTCCTGGCACCATATGACTTTAAGTTAGCCTTTTAATGCAGCCTCGTGAAAAAACTGGCATCTTTCACTTTTTAAAGGAAAATAACTGGAAATGCCCAGCACCGTGTTTGTTCTTGTCTTATTGTGAACTCCGTGATATGTATTCAGTACTAGTTCTTGATAATTTGTTAACAAGGCGTTTTTTAACACTTTGGACAGATGCACATACTGTTTTCAATCTTCACGGTTAATTATTCGATTTTGTATTTGATGCCAGAACACCGTGATTCCTAATCACTGCTCATTGTTGCAAGTCCATTATATTCTAACTGTTTGAGTGCTCCCATTGACCTTGAACTGACATTATAAGCTGTGTCTAATCTTTTCAGTCTATATTTCTAATGCTTCTTTTCTTTTTCTTTTTTTCCCTGATCCCTGTTTAGCATCACAATGGGGCTGCCCCTGAGCCCAGCAGCTGACTCCGCCCGATCTGCTAGGCATGCCCTCTCCCTCATTGCCACAGCCAGACCACCCGCCTTCATCACCACTATAGCCAAAGAGGTGAGCAGAACTCTGCTGTCTGCCTTGTCTTCTCCTGCGGAGGAATTGTTTGATATTGTGAGCTGAGGGTCACCATCCACCAAGAATATTTCTGGTTTGTTTAGAGCCATGCAAATTAAGATACTGTCTGAATACTGAATTCCTGGGAAATTCATAGTTACTCCTGATTCTGTATCCCTTCCTACTCTCAAAGTTAAATCATCTAACAATGATCTGTCAACCAGAGGCATAAGGATTATTCAAATTTGAATTAAAGGGATTCACACTTTACAAAAGAAACTATCTGTAATCCAAACTAAACTTATTTAGCACTGTCTCTTCAACTGTAAACAAAAATGTAAGTCATAAAGTTGCTAATTGTTTTTCCTATTACATGTCACAGATAAAGACTTGAATGCCAATTGATCCCACTTTCTTAGTGTGTAACTAATTGCCCACATCTTACTGAAAAACTAGTAAAGAACAATGAGCCAATTATAGGATCGTTCCTATAGGTCTCAGAAGTGGAAAAAAGGGAAGGGATGATGAGCCCTTAAATATTTTTTTAAAGATTTGTTCCATTTCAGCATGAATGATGTGCGGTGTCCACTGGGTATGTCTGAATTGTTTTCCCTTGTAGCTATTGATGAATTTTGAAAAGACTACGTAAATGCCTCCAAGTCTTTCCTGAGAACCTGAAACCTACTGGACCAGTGACTGCTCCAGAGCTGTGCTATCAGCCGACAGCAGATACTTGTGTCAGACAAGTCGCTGGCAGGGAAGGCGGGAGGTTACACTAGCAAATTGTATAGCTCAGGCATGGAAAGGAGGACTTGGAGCTCATAGCTAAAGTAAATTTGTAGACTGTGGGTTTCTCACAGTTGCCTAGCACACAAAGTGTTACAGTGATATTCCGCTGTGTTTGAGACATGCACACACATACATGTGTGCTTATATATTATAACATTAGATTTAGATTTAGATGAAGTGTTATATGTGCATAAATGAACAGATTTATTAGGCATGGCATTTTTCACAGTCTTACCCATCAATGGGATATGCTCAGATAATAACATTGAAAAAAAAAAACACATTTATAATCAGGTTTATGTGGTCAGCTGAACCACATAACCAAGTCCTATAAATGCCAGTTATTAAGCAGCCTCTTTTAAGAAAGTAAACAAGCATGTTGTTAAATTGTATCTTTAAACTTAATTTGCATTACTTATTTGAATAGTCTTTTTTTTGTTTGTTTGTTTGCCCAGAGCACTGCTCATCTCGGGCTTGCGGGGGGGGGGGGGGGGGGGGGGGGACTGAACCTGGGACTTTGGAGCCTTCGGCATGAGTGTCTCTTTGTATAACCATTATGCTACCTCCCCCCCATACTTATTTTTTTCTTGTTTGCTTGGTGTAAGGGCCAATTTAAAGAGCCAGGGGTCCGGTGGCAGAGATGCCACAGCACTGGGGCCTCTTCTGATGTCACAGCATCTCCCATGTGGTGCTGGAGTTGAGACCTCAGCTGAGTGCATAACAAGGCACAAGCACTACGCGCTGAGCTAGCTTCCTAGCCCTGTAAAGAAGTCTTTTCAAATAAGCTGTTGGAATATATATATATATATATATATATATATTGTAATTGTTTGTGGTTTTTTTTTTTTTTTTCTCCAGGGTTGCCACTGGGCTTGGTGCTGGCACTATGAATCCACGGCTCCTGGTGGCCATTTTTTTCCATTTTATTGGATAGGACAGAGAGAAATTGAGAGGGGAGTGGAGGGGAGAGAAATAGGGAGAGAAAGACACCTGCAGACCTGCTTCACCGCTCATGAAATTTCCCCCCTGCAGGTGAGGAGCTGGAGGCTCAAACCCAGATCCCTGTGCAGGTCCTTGTACTTCATACTACGTGCGTTTAAACCGCCCCCCCACCACATTTTGGATTTCTTTTATTCTAGCCTTTGCTTGGAAAATCAATTTTTAAAAATTTTTATTTATAAAGAGGAAACACTGACAAAAACCACAGGATAAGAGGGGTAAAACTCCACTCAGTTCCTACCACCAGAACTCTGTATCCCATCCCCTCCCCTGATAGCTTTCCTAGTCTTTATCCTTCTGGGAGTATGGACCCAGAGTCATTATGGGGTACAGAAGGTGGAAGGTCTGGATTCTGATGGAAAACCAAATTTTAAAATACTCTAGCATCATAGTTTATATTTATTGTACTTTAAGTTTGAACTTCACATGGAGTTCTAGAGTAAAATCAATGTATTTTTCATCATTATTGTTCCCTGCCCCAGTGCCATGTTCACGTCTTCATGGCTGGCTCATGGTCCCTTAATAACTTTTCTCAGAACTGCAAGACTCACAATTTGAATGGTGCTGTTAAATTATTTATAATGCTCATTATTTTTGGAGGCATGCTCATTTCAGTTTCCCAAGATAATTATAAACTATCTGGAATGGGGCCTAGGCCACAGTAAATGTCATATACACAGAAATTACTATGTCTCCTCACTAGCAGGAATCATCTCGTTTATTTTCTGGGTGATGTCCGTCCCTGTGCCAAAAATATCATATTCACAACCCATCATTCTCTCTTGAGAATATCATGGTAGTATTTTGGGGAATTCACATGCACCAGCAATACATACAACGTACAGAATTTTACTAGAGAAAACTTGCCGAGTTCCTATCATACCAAATCTGTTTGTTTACTTTGCTGTCAAAGTATTTTCTGACATACCTAACAGGAGGCTTGTTTTTGCTAGGTTTCCAGCCCCCACCACATTTGTAAATAAGAAGGAAAATGAGTATTATAAATGTAAAACTGACTCAAGTGCTTGCCATACCTACAGTGTGGAACTGTTGTTACAGGTACACAGACATACTGCTCTCGCAGCTAATACCCAGTCACAGCAGAACATACACACCACAACTCTTGCACGAGCTAAAGGGGAGATTCTGAGAGTCATTGAAATTCTAATTGAAAAGATGCCCACAGATGTTGTGGATCTTCTCGTAGAGGTAAGAATTTTCTGTTTTAAATGATGCATTAGCAGCCTAAATTTATCATGCCAGTATAGTAAGATGTGATCAGCCTCTTCATTGTCAGCAACTCTAAAAAGAGAGCACTAACTCAAAGGGATTAATTTTTCTACCATTTTGAGAGTCCTGACCTAAACTTCCTTGAAGATTGAAATGATTGCTAGGCTCATTTACCATTTGCATGAAAATGGTCTGTATTGCAGTTGATATTTAAGGTTTAAGTTCTCTTTTATAGCATTCATTACAGATGAAGTCTATAGTATGCTTGGATGAAGGAAACTTTTGGTTTCTTTATTTTGTCCTGCTGTCAAATAATGTTCTTCATGATTATTCATGATAACCTGTAGTATAAAATAAATATTCCATGAGTTTAAAGAACATATGAAAATTAAACTAACTAGAATTTTCATAGACAAATAAGGTCTAACTTTAAAATTGGGAATATTAAGCATTTGGAATTAATTTTAGACTTGTGTCTTCTCCATAAAGGTCATGGACATCATTATGTACTGCCTTGAAGGATCTTTGGTTAAAAAGAAGGGTCTTCAAGAATGTTTCCCAGCCATCTGCAGGTAAAGGAACATTGGACACGCAAAATACATGATTTTCAGTAACAAAAAATTTTTTAAAAATTGTAAGAAGGGTGAGCTTCTGATTCAAGAGAGAAAATACAGATTTCTTCCAGTAGTATGTTTTATGTTGGTCGGAAGACTGCTCACCCTGTAAAGCTAGTGCATTTCCATGTAAGAACACCTGGGTTCCAGTCCAGGTACCACACAGGAGCGCTACGGACAGCTGCAGAGAGAAGCTCTATAGAGGCTTGAGTGGTGCTAAAATGTCTTTCCTTCTCTCGATGCCTCTCTCTTTCCCTCTCTCTGTTTGGAAAATAAACAAGCAAAATGAGTGAAAAACATCAACCAGGGAGCAGTGGATCAAGCATATTTGAACCCTCTACCCACCTCCACCCCTCCTCCCTAAACTGTGCCATAAAATATTTTGTGCCACATTTTCACTGGTAGATTTCAGTATGAATATAAAAATCAGTCTTTACATATTGCCCTGAGTACAGATGTTTTCTTTGTGAGAAGATAAGGTAAAAAAGCGAGGAGCCAGTCAAAATTAATAAACATTATGCAATAAGTCAACTATGTGTCTAAGATTTGCATATATATATGTATATATGTATGTAGCATAGAATTGTTATGAAGTGAAGATATTTTTAAATGACAAAAATGTATTGATGAGCCAGGAGTATAGCACTATTAGGAGTGCAACAAATTTTCATGTCTGAGGCACCAAAGGTTCTAGGTTCAGTCCTTGGTGCCACCATAATCCAGAGTTGTGTTCTGGTTAAAAAAATAAAGGAAGGGAGGGAGGAAGGAAAGAAAAAGGAGAGAAAAGAAAAAAAAAACTTGTATTTATTTCAAGTAGTTTTTTTTTTTTACCTCCATATATTTGATATTTATGTCTGCTGAAGATCATTGTTCTTATAGAAAACAGAGCAGCCAGTTAGTCCGTTATTAATAAGTGACATTTTTCATTGTAAGACAAGTTGATTGACAGATATTCTTAGTTTGTGTTCTGTAGTTCCGTGAGTCCGTAATAGTGGAAAGCTATATTTTCAACTGGAAGTTTCCTGAAAGCAGTAATATTACAGTCTGCACCCTTTTGTCTTCCATGTTTCCTGTTGTTTTGGCAAATGTGCAATGCAGTTTTTTTTTAGTTAATGATTTACAAACTTGTCAGATAATAGGGGTATCCCAACCACCAGAGTCTGTCTGCAGGTTTATTGCATTCTATGAGTTTTCTTATATCTTTTTCCATCTTCACAGTAGACTTAATAGTCTGCCCTCTTCATCTTGCTGTTTCTGACGTAAGTCACTTAGATACTAAAACATATATATATATATATATATATATATATATATATATATATATATAAAAGATTATGTTTCAGTAGATATGTGTACAGGAACCGATTTTCTTTCGATAGAAACTGAGCAGATTAGAATAGTTTTTCCATGCAATTCCCATTTTTTGTTCATTCCATGCAATACTGGATATATTAAATCTTTCCATGCAAATAATGGATGCTAAGAATGTCTGTAACTGCAATATCCCAGTTGAATGTTTGCAAGGAAATGGCTAAGTGGAATTGTTCATCTGTTTTCCACTTAGTGGAGGCCGAGAAGAAGCAGTTTTATTAGACCTGTCTAACTGAATGTTCTCGAAGCTTCCCTATGGTACCAGTTCCTTCTATGTAAATAAGCCTGCTGGTGTTAATTCAAAGAAACTGTGCCTTGCTGAAAAGAGCCTGTCTTTTCCCTTCCAAACAGCTTCCTCACTTCCTTAACTCACATTAGTTTGCTGCCTCTCCAGTTCTCTTGGCTCTGGCTTGATCACAGGAGTGTACAGGTTCTGCTTGAATGCTAAGAAGGCATCTGTCCAAACTGGTTACTTGGTGCTGTTTTCTGTTTCTGACTTGGCAGAAAGCAGTTGTGCTTTATTTATTAATTTAATATCATTTATTAAATACCTACTGTGTATCAAGATCAAGTACTAGTAAGACCCCTGGGATGCGGAGGTGAATATAATGATAACCTCACACAGCCCAGAGTGTAATAGGGTAGGTAATTGTCACGATAAATAACCCCAAGGTCTGTGCTCTGTGTTGGTGGAGAAGTGCCAGGGACAGGAATGGGTAGCAAGTATAGTGTTTAACCCTTGAGGGGGAATCCAAGATAAAGTTTCACAAAGGAGGAAACAGGCTAAGAATAATATTCATAGAAAACAAAAGCTTTACTAATAACAGCTGTTGCCAAATAAACAGAATCTGTCCTCCTCAGGGTGTTGAGGTGGTGGTACTGTGGTAGGAGTGGGTTCTGGGCTCTGGACATCTTCACAAAAGAGTCGTTGGGATGGACTTTGCAGAACGAATGGCACCTGCTGTCTTCTGTGGCAGAGGGACCCACCCCAACAAATATCTGGAGGCATAGCAGTACGTAGTAAGCTTTGTAAATAAAGGCTGTGCTGTGGTGGCAAGAAAGTAAGTAGAAGATGGAAGGAAGTCTTAGTGTAATTCCAGAGGAGCGGTCTTTGGATTCCATGCGGAGAAATTCTATGAGCAATGTGGAATCAGCAAATTCTGAACAAAAATGTGTCATTCTTTTGCCAGAACGTAGCTGATAAACTGTAATCTTGTGAAACATCAGATTTATAACAAACCGTTGTTGACTAGTACCTCGTATTAGATTATGTTAGATATTACTGGAGTGGTGAAGATCAAAGGCACACTGGACCATTCATTTAAGAGTCATCCACACCCAGGGAAGGATGATGGACTATACAAAATCGTAGCTTATGCTAAATGTTGTTTGCAACTGATGATAAATAAAGAAGACTTCCAGAACTCCTGGTGTCATAGGGATCTCAAAAGTTTCACAGATCAATGACACGCTGCCTATTGGCTGATTTGAATTAGGCTTCTTCTTCTTCTAGTGTTTGCCCTTCTTCCGTAGCCAGTCAACAGCGTCAGGTTGAGCCTGATGTAAAGTTTCAAGACCTCCTTTGAATCTGGAGAGGTGGCAGTCATTGACTATGTGGGTCATAGTCTGTCTGTAGCCGCAGGGGCAGTTCGGCTGTCTCTGGCTCCCCAGCGATGGAACATAGCGGCACACCGGCCATGGCCTGTTTTATAGCGATTGAGGAGGGCCCAATCATAACGTGCTAGGTCAAAGCCAGGTTGACGCTTGCAGGGGTCTGTGATGAGGTGTTTGTTCTTGACCTCAGCTGACTGCCAACTCTGTTTCCAAGAGACTAGAACAGAGAAGTTCAGTGTAGGCATAGGGGACCAGATTGGGTGACGAGACGTCAAGCGTTGGACAGGGTGGGCGAAGAGATCCGCGTATATTGGCAGGTCTAGTCGAGCGTAGACGTGGGAAATGAACTTAGATGATGCCGCATCCCGGCGAATATCTGGCGGGGCGATGTTGCTAAGAATTGGCAGCCATGGAACCGGGGTGGAATGGATGGTTCCAGAAATGATCCTCATGGAGGAATATAATTTGGAATCGACCAAGTGGACATGGGGGCTACGGAACCATACTGGGGCACAGTATTCTGCAGTGGAATAGCATAATGCCAGAATTAGGCTGATAAATGAACAACAAAGATATCAACATATCAACAGAAGTTACAACTATCTTATTGAATATCTGTCATGTCAGTGCTGTTGTTGGAGGTGCCTTACGGCAGTTGACAAACCCTCTATTGTTTATAAGTGCCTTTTGCTAACTATGAAAATTCTCATTGAAGTCCATGACATGAATATCTGATTCAGTTCTATGAGGTTTTAAAAAGACTCAGACCAGCAAAATAGCTCACCTGGATAGTGCACTACTATGTCATGCACATGACTCAGGTTAGTTTTGACCTGGTCCCCACTGCATTAAATAGGGAAGTTTCAGTGCTGTGGCAAGTCTCTGTCTCTCTCTGTCTCTCTCCCCCTCTCCTCTCCCCTCTCCCCTCTTCTTTCCTCTTCCCTCCCTCTCTTTCTCCCTCCCTCCTTCCTTTCCTCTCTCTTTGTCTAAAAAAAGGAAGAAAAGAAAGTATCTTTATATGACTCACCCCCCTTTTATTATATATTATGGCTTTTAGTTTAGGCTCTCAGCTGTAATGTTGTTATATACCAATATTCAGTATCTGTGGTTAGTAGAACCTTTTAGAAAGTATAAATGCCATTTAGAAGTATTTATTTATCTATTTATTTATTGCCACCAGGTTTATAGCTTAATGTCTGCACCAGGACTCCACTGCTCCTGGCAGGCTACCTGTCCGTCCTCCCTCCCTTCCTTCCTTCCTTCTTTCCTTCCTTCCTTCCTTCCTTCCTTCCTTCCTTCCTTCCTTCCTTCCTTCCTTCCTTCTTTCCTTCCTTCCTTCCTTCCTTCCTTCCTTCCAATTGTTGTATGCTTTACATTGGGTTGTTCTAGTTCTCCCCCACCAAGAAAATTGGATCAGTCCAGTTAGTTTCGCGGGCCCGCTTGGCCCCGCCCCTAGGAACCCTGAGATAAGTGCCAGAGTTCCAGAGTTCCAGAGTTCCAGAGTTGGAGAGTTGCAGAGTTCGAGAGTGCTTGGCGCCACCGCGGGGGGAAAGAGGCAGCAGAGTTCTGTTTGGTGATTAGTTTGTCTTAGTTTATGAATCGTTGTTCCTGAATAAAGAAATACAGCTTCCCTGCCCAGCCGTTGTCTCCTCGTCTCTGTTACCCGCCCGTGAAGCTAGCCCGCCCAGCTGGAGCTGCCGAATTTTAACAACATCCTCCCTTCCTCCCTTCCTCCCTTCCTCCCTTCCTCCCTTCCTCCCTTCCTCCCTTCCTCCCTTCCTCCCTTCCTCCTTTCCTTCCTCCTTTCCCCCTTTTTTCATACATATACAGTGGGCTGAGGGAGATACAGAGAGAAGGACACCCATAGCACTGCTCTACCACTCATTAAGTTTCTTTTCTGCAGGTGGGGGATAGGGACTTGAACCCAGTAATAATTTTCACTCTACCTACTGACATATAGGAGTGTTCTTTTATTATTATTATTATTTTATTGATTTAATAATGATCGATAAGACCACAGGATAAGAGGGGTACAATTCCATACAATTTCCATCACCAGAGGTCTGTATTTGGTCCCCCTCCCTTGATAGCTTTTCTATTCTCTATTCCTCTGTGAGCATGAACCCAGAATCATTATGGGGTGCTGAAGGTGGAAAGTCTGGCTTCTGTAATTGCTTCTCTGCTGGACATGGGCATTGGCAAGTCCATCCACATTCCCAGCCTGTTTGTATCTTTCCCTATTGGGGCAGGGTTCTTGAGAGGCTCTGGGATACACTGGTGAGGTTCTCTGTCCAGTGAAGCCAAGCTGGTGTCATGGTAGCATTTGCAACTTGGTGGCTGAAAAAGCATTAAGATATAAAGCAGAACAGATTGTTTACTAATCAGGAACCTAAAGGTACAGACTATGGCAGATGACATTTGGGGTCTCCATTTTGGAAAAGGTTAGTAGATCTATTTTAGGTATATTCCTAGGGTCCCATGACTTTACTAATTTTTGCCTGAGCCCAACAGCTAACATGCAGGTGGGCTAAAAGTATTATCTAGGGAGATGGTGTCAGAGTTGGGAATAGGACTAGAAAGCTGGATCAGGGAAGAGTATAGCTCCCAGGTATGGGAAAAGTATATAAATATTGTTAACTGTAACCCCCATTGTATTGATCTGGGGCTCATATTCAGCACAAGAGCTTGTATAACCTCTGCATCCCTGTAGGTCTGAGCTCACATTCTCTGGTCATGGCTAGGAACAGTCTAGGCTGCACTCATTGTAGGACCAGTCTTCCTTGAGTGGTAGAGTATTTTGGCCCAACCTCCCTTTGGAGAATGGGGCAGGCCCTACCAATGTTGACCTACATTGAGGGTAAGGTCCTGTAGAGGCCCACAAGAGGGTCCACTCTATTATTCCTGATGGTGATTACCAGTGACAGTAGAGAGAGGGATCTAATTAGAAGTCTAGGCCCATCATGTCTATGTGGGAATCCCAGGATTCTGTGACTAGGCCCTGAATGATGGGATGGCCTGGTGGGGGCCAAAAGAGCCATCATTACAGTATGCTGGACTCTTGTACTTATCCAGCTTCTGTAGTCCTTACTTTGTCTGAGAAGGTTTGCCTTGGAGTGATTGAGGGAAGTGAAATAGGAAGTAGGTGAGGAGGGTATCTAGATCTAATAGAAAGTATTTGATTAAGTACTTTGTGGTGTCTAATAAAAAAGTGTCTTTTTGATCTTTCTGCTTGCTTGCTATACTTATAGAGTCACTGAAAACTGTTGTTCACTTTTACATTAAGGTGTATATTTTCCCCTAACTTATGGTTACTTGTGCATATGCATTCTGCCTTATGGGCCCTGGTCTATATCTAGGTTCAGTGGCTTTGTTAGGAGGTGCACTACTCACTGTGGAATTGGGGGCCCCTTCTTCTTCTAGCGTTTGCCCTTCTTCCTTAGCCAGTCAACAGCGTCAGGTTGAGCCTGATGTAAAGTTTGAAGACCTCCTTTGAATCTGGAGAGGTGGCAGTCATTGACTATGTGGGTCATAGTCTGTCTGTAGCCGCAGGGGCAGTTCGGCTCGTCTCTGGCTCCCCAGCGAAGGAACATAGCGGCGCACCGGCCATGGCCTGTTCGATAGCGATTGAGGAGGGCCCAATCATAACGTGCTAGGTCAAAGCCAGGTTGACGCTTGCAGGGGTCTGTGATGAGGTGTTTGTTCTTTACCTCAGCTGACTGCCAACTCTGTTTCCAAGAGTCTAGAACAGAGAAGTTCAGTGTAGGCATAGGGGACCAGATTGGGTGACGAGACGTCAAGCGTTGGACAGGGTGGGCGAAGAGATCCGCGTATATTGGCAGGTCTAGTCGAGCGTAGACGTGGGAAATGAACTTAGATGATGCCACATCCCGATGAATATCTGGCGGGGCGATGTTGCTAAGAACTGGCAGCCATGGAACCGGGGTGGAACGGATGGTTCCAGAAATGATCCTCATGGAGGAATATAATTTGGAATCGACCAAGTGGACATGGGGGCTACGGAACCATACTGGGGCACAGTATTCTGCAGTGGAATAGCATAATGCCAGAGAGGATGATCGTAGTGTGGAAGCGCTCGCGCCCCATGAAGAGCTGGCCAGTCTTGCAATGATGTTATTCCTCGCGCCCACCTTTGCTGCAGTTTTTATGAGATGTTCGTGAAATGACAGAGTGCGATCGAGAGTAACGCCAAGATAGACTGGCTGGGCTTCATGCCGGCTTCTCGTATCGCCAAGCTGCACATTAAGCTCATGCGAGGCCGAGGCATGGTGTAGATGGAAAACAGATGATACCGTTTTTGCAGTGAATGGTTTCACCAGAGTCCTGGTTGTCATCACAGGCCTGACATCTCTGGACGTCATCTAAAGTGAAATGTGTCAAGATGGTACTGGTTGTGTTGATTTGGTTGAACTCAGCAGATGCAGTATCAAAAATGGTATGGATCGAGAAACACGTGCAAGAAAAGGAGTCAAGCCCCAGAGGTGGCTGGTACAGGACTGGGAGAAATAGGGTTTATAAAGAATGAGGAAAGTTCCCGCTGTCTTAGAGTATAGGGAGGCATTAGATAGTTATTACTATAACTAAGGTATTTGGGAACTTGGTTTACTTTGAAAATCCCATGGTTAGGATTTGCTGTATCATATAAGACCTTACCATGATTTATGCCATTTACATGTAGTTCTGTCTTATATAGTGACACAAGCATTTGCATCTGGTCTCCCTGGTCTAAGACTATAGGTGATTTAATATATCAAATAGTTATTTTTAGAAATGTATAAACAGTTTAAACCCAGTGTTAAAGTTCAATCAGGCTACCAATGTGAAACCTTAAGTACTTAGATTGAAGGAATACATCCTCAGAACTGGGATCTATGCATCAAAAAGTTTGAGACTTTCAATTTACTTTTTTACCTTTTTTACTGATTAAACAGTGATTTGTAAGACTATAAGTTAATAGGAGTGTATGTTCGCACTGTTCCCACCACCAAAGTTCTGTGTCCCTAACTGCCACCCCTGTAGTAAAGCTGAAAATCCACCCTCACCCTCCACCCAGAGTTTTTACTTTGGTGAATTAGTCCAAACTCAGTCAAATTCTGCTTTGCTTTTCCCTGTCTATTTTCCTTCTCAACTTCTGTTTATGAGTATGGGATCACCCCATACTCATCTTTCTCTTGAAAATAAAAATGAACTAGAACACTTAGATAGTAATTACCTCCATTCTATCTTTTTTATCCCAAATATTTTGATGTCACCTTTTTAATGGCAAACTAGCATGAAATTGAATATGCATATACCCCACTTTTTCTTTATTCAATCAACTTTGAGTAGACATATTGGTAGATTCTATATTCTGGTCATTACTTAAAAAAATGTTAAGTTTCATTTATTAACTGGTGGAGAAAAGAAAACCCAAGTCTCATTCTGGCATATGAAGTGCTACCTCCTTGATTCAAATAACTAAATATTGAAGTATTTCTGTGCTTTTGGGTGCAGAGAACTATGAATACAGATAAAGATATGAACTTAAAGAAAGAGATAATACATGCTTACTCCCTGTTAGATCCTGTGCAGAGTGATGATCTCTGTATATATGTAGTTGCAGGGATTTCTAGTCTCCATCTGAGAGAGAACCACTGCATTAGACTACCGTAAGCCTGGAAGATGACGCTTAACAGCCTCCCATGGTGATTGTCCTGCTCATGACTGTTCAAACACACATACTCAAATAATCCAGAATTGAGAAAGAAACAAAATCTGCGTCGTTATTTTTCATGACCATGTCATATTATGGAAAACCTTGGAATAAGCTTAGAATTGCTAATGGAACACCTGAAGACATTCCTTCAGCTCATGACTTCCGGTTTGCACCGTTAATTTTTAAAGGCTTGCTGTAGACAGTATTACAGAATGCCTGTTAAAGACTTTCAAGTTCACACTACTAATTACTCAGCATTTATCTGAAACACTATTTAAGGGGGAGAAAAAGGACACTTGGAAGACACTTTTAAAAATAATGTCCATTTGTTCCCCTCCACAGTCTAGTTTATAGCTCTAGATAAAATGATGTTACCGGAAGTGGGCTCTTGGATTACGTTGCCCATCTGGTCTCCAGTGTTGCCTTCCCCAACTTCCCCCTTGGTGTCGGGCCTGCAACTTGCACTGAAGAGTATCTCAAAGTGTATCCTAACATCTCCAGTGCATTTATTCTAAGGTCAGAGTCATATTATTTAGCACTTTGTCCCTTCAGCAAAGACATTTAAAAGCTTTGATTAACAGGCTTTTGTTGTTTGTTCCATCCTAAGGAGTGAATCTATGCCGTGTGTGTGTGTGTGTGTGTGTGTGTGTGTGTGTGTGTGTGTGTGTGTGTGTGTGTCTGCCTCCAGGGTTATTATTGGGGCTCGGTGCCTGCACTACAAATACACTGCTCCTGAAGGCCATCCCTTCCCATTTTGTTGCCCTTGTTTTTGTTACCATTGATGTTGTTCCTGGATAGGATAGAGAGAAATCAAGAGAGGAGGTGAAGACACAGAGGGGGAGAGACAGAGAGACACCTACAGACCTGCTTCACCTCTTGTGAAGTGACCCCCCATTCAGGTGGGGCGCCGGGGCTCAAACCAGGTTCCTTATGCCCGGTCCTTGTGCTTTGTGCCACGTGGCTTAACCCACTTCACCACCACTTGACCCCCTTGTGTGTTTGTTTTTACAAAACCAATGTTAAAGATTTTTTGCTCTGACCATTAATAGGAAGCCCCAAACCAAGTTTTCTGCGTAACTTTAATAAATTATGGCTTATAAATTCTATCCCCACTTTTTAAAATTACTACCTTATTGGGAGAAATGATAATTTACAAGATAATTTTCATCACACAAGTACAGTTTCTTTTCTCTCTCTTTTTTTTTTTATTGTTGTAGTTATCATTGTTGTTGCTGGTGTCGTTGTTGGATAGGACAGAAGACATAGAGAAGGGAAGAGAAAGACACCTGCAGACCTGCTTCAATGCTTGTGAAGTGACTCCCCTGGAGGTGGGGAGCCAGGGGCTCAAACTAGTATCATTATGCTGGTCTGTGTGCTTCGCGCCCCGTGTGCTTAACCCGCTGCCTGACCCCCCTCTTTTCTCTTCTTGATAGGTGTTTGTGTATCACACACATCAGCAGCTGAAGTCTTCCCTCATACCTTCTTGGTTTCCTTTGGCCTACCCCATTTAGAGTCCTTGGATCTGCTGCAGTAAACCACAGCTAGTCTAAATTTCACCTTGTATTTTCCCTGTCCTTGTTTCTGAAGTTCTGCCTTTGATTAAGGTCACAAAGTGTTTATCTATCGCCTTCTGACTTACCTCACTTTACTTGCTTGATTCCTTCAAGTTCTATCCAAGATGTGGCAAAAGATATTTTATTATTTCTTACAGCTGCATGGTCTTCCACTATATATTTACCACAATTCTCTTAGCAATTCTTCTGTCATTGGGTATCTGAGTTGCTTCTGAATTTAGGCTATTACAAATAATGCTGCTGTGGATATAGGTATACATAGATCTCTTCAGACACATGTTTTCAAGTTATTTGAGTAAATCCCTAGAAGTGGAATTGCTGGATCATAAGATAAGCCCATTTATAATATTCCAAGGAATCTCTAGACTGTTTTTCGTGGGAGGTGAACCAGGTTACATTCCACCCCATCCTTATCAGCCCTGCTTTTTATTTCTGTCTTGTTACACTATCATACTCTAGAAACTTTGTTTAGTCTTTTATATAGTAAGCATATATCTGTGTGTATGTTGTGAATTATATTCATTTTAAATTTATTACAAAAGCTATAGAAATAAAGACAATCATCATAAGCATCATTCCATTTTAAGATTATTTTCTTTTTTTAAATTTCTTTATTATGGAATTAATGTTTTACATTCAACATTAAATACAATCGTTTGTACATGCATAATATTTCCCAGTTTTTTTTCCCTGATGTGCAGACAAAGCAAAATGTGCCTTCTCATCACTTTTATTTTATTTTATTTTATTTTATTGTCTTATTTTTCTTAATTGGGGAATTAATGTTTTACATTCAACAGTAAGTACAATAGTTTGTACATGCATATCATTCCCCAGTTTCCCGTATAACAATACAACCCCCACTAGGTCCTCTGAATCCTTCCTGGACTTGTATTCTCCCCACCCACCCACCCCAGAGTCTTCTACTTTGGTGCAATACACCAATTCCATTTCAGGTTCTACTTCTGTTTTATTTTCTGATCTTGTTTTTCAACTTCTGCCTGAGAGTGAAATCATCCCATATTCATCCTTCTGTTTCTGACTTATTTCAGTAAACATTATTTTTTTAAGGTCCATCCAAGATCGGCTGAAAACAGTGAAGTTACCATTTTTTTTTTTTACAGCTGAGTAGTATTCCATTGTGTATATATACCACAACTTGCTCAGCCACTCATCTGTTGTTGGACACCTGAGTTGCTTCCATGTTTTGGCTATTACAAATTGTGCTGCCAAGAACATATGTGTACACATATCTTTTTGGATGGATATGTTGGGTTCCTTAGGATATATCCCCAGGAGAGGAATTGCAGGATCATAGGGTAGGTCCATGACTAGCCTTCTGAGAGTTCTCCAGACTGTTCTCCACAGAGGTTGGACCAATTGATATTCCCACCAGCAGTGTAGGAGGGTTCCTTTGACCCCACACCCTCTCCAGCATTTGCTGCTGTTACCTTTTCTGATATATGACATTCTCACAGGAGTGAAGTGGTATCTCATTGTTGTCTTGATTTGCATTTCTCTGGCAATCAGAGACTTGGAGCATTTTTTCCTGTGTATCTCAGCCTTTTGGATCTCTTCTGTGGTGAATATTCTGTCCATGTCTTCCCCCAATTTTTGGATGGGGTTATTTGTTGTCTTGTTGTTGAGATTTGCAAGTTCTTTATATATTCTGGTTATTAACCTCTTGTCTGATATATGGCATGTAAAGATGTTTTCCCATTCTGTGAGGGGTCTCTTGGTTTGGGTAGTGGTTTCTTTTGCTGTGAAGAAGCTTTTTAATTTGATGTAGTCCCATAGGTTTATACTTGCTTTAGTCTTCTTTGTAATTGGATTCATTTCATTGACGATGTCTTTAAAATTTATGCGGAAAAGAGTTCTGCCAATATTTTCCTCTAAGTATCTGATAGTTTGTGGTCTAACATCCAAGTCCTTGATCCACTTGGAATTTACTTTTGTATTTGGTGAAATACAGTGGTTCAGTTTCATTCTTCTGCATGTTTCAACCCATTGTTTCCAACACCATTTGTTGAAGAGACTTTGCTTTCCCCATTTAACAGTCTGGCACCTTTGTCAAAGATTAGATGTCCATAGGTGTGGGGGCTTCTCAATTCTATTCCACTGGTCAGTGTGTCTATTCATGTTCCAGTACCTAGCAGTTTTGATGACAATAGCCCTATAATACAGTTTAAGGTCAAAGATTAGATGTCCATAGGTGTGGGGGAAGATTATTTTCTAAAAACCAAAAAAAAAAAAAATTTTTTTTTTGGAAGGATCATTTCTGAGACATTACTCTGGACTGAGTTTTTCTACAGAAACAGGCCAAGATAGCACAGCACCAAAACATCCTTCTAAGATGGTGATTAGACTTAAAGGTGGGTCATATACATGGCAAAGTGTGACACTACCCAAGTGAGCTATTCCGCTAGCCCTAAAAAAGTATTTTTTATTAACTGAAATTCTCAGAACTTTCTGAAGTAGTTCATGTATCTGTAGATATTCTTTCTGTAATATATTTAGTGAAAGGTATAAAAATCATCTAATTTTAACTGTTGTATGATATTTATAGTCACAGTTTTAAATTGTTAATAATATAGTATTATTAATAATTTAATTATTATTAGGGTATTGTTAATAATATAGTAACACCCATTAATAAAATATGAACATAATGTAGATTTCAGTGCCCTTGAAGGAATACACATCCTTCAAAAAAAGTTAAACAAAATATTTCTGTCAGATTTTTTTTATCACTGTTACAAATACAGGTGTATTTTATATAGGAAATAAACTGTGTTCTTTTTCAAAGACAAATATTAACAGGACTGTTGAAGGCTGAATGAAATTTATATTTATCAATAAATATAAGTAAAATAAGGTAACATTTGAGAAATGAATTCCTCTACATTCTCTCCCATTTCATGACACATTGCTTTGCCTTTGTTAGTCTCCTAGGTGATCTTCAAAAAGGCATCTTCCAGCACTCTAGATAATTTTTGTTCGAGGCAGAAGTAAAGAGGGTTCTGAGTAATTTACATTTAATTGCCTGGACTATAAATAATACAGCAACCTCGGTTAAAAATACCCTAGGTGCTCAGAAAGTAGAACTAAACTCTTTCCCTGGCTTGCAAAGCAAAATTATACTGCAATTCCCTGAAAATTCACTGTTAAGATTTAGTTACCCATTGCTTTGCTACTGAACTTGGATTTCCATGTGAAGTCCCCCACACAGCAGACCAATCAACTGTGAGTGTGCCTTGCTGATCTCAGTTTATTTCTTCCCTTTATGATCACAGTGTAAACACTAATTCATATTGATGGAGTAGCAAGAACTGTGAAAGTATAGCAACACAAAGCTGTTGCGCTGACACGAAAGTAGCACAGTGCATTGTGTGATACTCCCATGTGCTAAAAAGAAGACTGATAGGATTTAGTACTCATTGCCAAGATACTCTTTTTAAAAAAAATTTAGATTCAGTATTAAATAGAGACAGAGAAATTGAGAGGGGAGGGGGGGATAGAGAGTGAGAGAGACACCTGCAGCTCTGCTTCACACATGAAGCATCCCCCTGCAAGAGGGGACCAGGGGCTTGAACCCAGGTCCTTTCGAACTGTAGTCTGTGCGCTTAACCAGGTGCACCACCACCTGGCATCCCAAAGATGTTCTTTACTCATCTCAGAAAAGAAAAAAAAAATCTGAGCTCTTATGAACTGCTGACTGGAAAAGCTCAAGCAGACAGAAAAACAGAGTACCTCTCAAAATGTAATTATAATATAAGCTTAAAGTGTGAGGCCATTTTATTATGTTCTTAAAGACTGATAGTGGCATAATGCATATCAAAGGAAGGGCTAGGGATTTAATGAGACTAGGAATTGATGTAAAGGATAGTTACATTTGGTGATATGAGAGGTTTCAGGATTTTTTTTTCATAGCAAAAAATTATATGTATTCTTTTTTTTTTTTTAATTTTTTATTTAAGAAAGGATTTGTGAACAAAAGCATAAGGTAGGAGGGGTACAACTAAATGTGATTTTTAGGCCCTTTTAACTCATCAGTTTTGCACGTGGTAAGTAACTTGAAGAAAGGATCTTTTTCACCCATTTGTTCGAGTTGCTCTTTTGTAACTTACTAGTACAGAACTTTATCTGGCCTCAACTATATGCTCCAGAATTCCCAGATAGTTTCTTTTTTTAAAATTTTTTTTATTTTATAGCCTCTATTTATTTACTCCTTTATCTATTAATTAATGTATTTGAGAGAGAACACATCACTGTGGGACATAGGTGCCAGGAACTGAAATCATGACCTCATGTTTCCAAGTCCTACTCATTGCAGCACCTCCTGGGCCCTTAGTTTTTTTAATTTAAGAAAGGATTAATTAACAAAACCATAGGATAGGAGGGGTACAACTCCACACAATTCCCACCACCCAATCTCCATATCCCACCCCCTCCCCTGATAGCTTTCCCATTCTCCATCCCTCTGGGAGCATGGACCCAGGGTCATTGAGGGTTGCAGAAGGTAGAAGGTCTGGCTTCTGTAATTGCTTCCCCACTGAACATGGGCGTTGACTGGTCGGTCCATACTCCCAGTCTGTCTCTCTCTTTCCCTAGTAGGGTGGGTCTCTGGGGAAGCTGAGCTCCAGGACACATTGGTGGGGTCTTCAATCCAGGGAAGCCTAGCCAGCATCCTGATGGCATCTGGAACCTGGTGACTGAAAAGAGAGTTAACATACGAAGCCAAACAAATTGTTGAGCCATCATGGACCCAAAGCTTGGAATAG
This sequence comes from Erinaceus europaeus, assembly GCF_950295315.1. Taxonomy (NCBI): domain Eukaryota; kingdom Metazoa; phylum Chordata; class Mammalia; order Eulipotyphla; family Erinaceidae; genus Erinaceus; species Erinaceus europaeus. The sequence goes on from NC_080176.1 coordinate 72,082,280, forward strand.
TGGAGAGGAAGTGTTAGGGAGGTACTCACTGCAAACTCTAGTGTACTTCTGCTTTCAGGTATATATTTTGCAGTAGTTTATGGATACGTGTGAAGATATGCTCTCTCTCACAGAAACTGGTGTATATCTAGGTTTTGGGACTTTGTTAGTAAGTGAACCACCTGAGATGAAATTAGAGTATACTATGAAAGGAAAGGTCTCACCCGAGTAATGAAGCTGAAGGGTTGTCATTCCACACGTGAAGTCTCTGGACACAGTCTGAAGTGAAGCATGTTGAGGTGGCAATCGTTGCGTTGGTTAGGTTGTGATCGGCAGATGCAATATTATTTGATATGGATTGGGAGAGGCATACGGTAAAGTGGGCCCTATCCAAGGGTTCCAGGACTGGGGGAAGTAGGGGCTCTATAGTGGAGATGTGAGGTTCCTGCTGTCTTAGGGTTCAAAAAGACAATTGATAGTTAATGTTATCATTACATTATTTGGTAATTGGGTTAACTTTGAAAAGTCCTTTTGTTAGGGTTTTCTGTACAGTACCCAGTATCTTGTATATAGCTGTGCTATTGGATGCTTCTGATCTACGGTCTAGGCTTTTGAGAGAGTCCGCATATCAAATACACAGCCTATATATTAAAAAGATTCAGTTTGTGTTTTGAAAAACTTTGAGACATACAATTGATTTTCCCCCTCTCATATTAATTAACTAGTGATTTATATGTCTACATTTTGCTAGGAGTGTACATAAACACCATTCCCACCACCAAAAGACTGTGACCCGTCCCTCCCACCCACTCCCACCCCCCACTGGCCCAGGAAGCTTCATGTCTACCCCTCACCACAGGGTTTTTACTTTGGTGCCCTACTTACAATTTGGTCAGGTCCTGCTTTTAGTTTCCCTTTCAGTTATTCTTAGTCAACTTCTGTTGATGAGTGGGATCATCCCATACTCATCTTTATCTTTCTGACTTAGCTCACTTAACATAATTCCTTCTAGCTCTGTCCAAGATGGGTCAGAGAAGGTGTGTTCATTGTTCTTGATAGCTGCATAGTATTCCATTGTGTATATATACCACAGCTTTCTCAGCCACTCATCTGTTGTTGGACACCTGGGTTGCTTCCAGGTTTTAGCTATTATGAATTGTGCTGCTATGAACATAGGCGTACACACCTCTTTTTGGTTGGATGTTATGGAGTCCTTGGGGTATAACCCCCCCAGATAGTTTCTAATCTCATGTTTGTTTGTTTGCTTGTTTTTTTTATTACCAGAACACTGCTCAGCTCTGGCTGGTGGTAGTACAGGGGATTGAACCTGAGACTTTGGAGCCTCAGGTATGAGTCTCTTTGTATAACCACTATGCTATCTACTCCTGTCCGTCTCAGGCATTTTTATTCTTTGAAGTTGAAGCAATTTATTTGATGTGTAATGTGGACTGGATTAGTTTTATGCCTTTTAAAGACTTGTCAAATGCATAAATTCACAGATTCAAGAGAAATGCTCTGTCCTAATTTTTAGTTTAGAAAATATGAACCCTAACTTGAGGAACCCTATAACTTTGGTTGACTAATGTTACCAGCGACCCCCATTTCAGGTGGTTTGTCCCTAATTCCTTCATAATCAATGGCACTGGTTATTTCATGTAAGAAGTGGCCTCAGTGTATTATCTGTATGGAATCATATGGTTTTCAATTTGAAAAGTATCTTTTGTCTTGGCTTTATTTATGTTGTTATTTTGGATAGAGACAGAAGTTGAGAGAGGGCTAGAGAAAGAGAGGCACCTGCAGTACTGTTTCACCACTCATGAAGTTTCCACACTACAGGTGGAGACCTGGGGCTTGAACCTGGGTCTTTGCACACTATAATGTGTGCTGTCAACCTGGTCTGCCACTGCCTGGCCCCCAGAAAAGAATCCTGAGTTGTGAATTATCTGCTTCGGTAGTTAGTCTTACAGATCTCGGAGCACTTTGTGCTGTCAGTGTGCAGAGAGGGAAACCCAGCCTGGCAGCATTGCTGTTCACCCCTGCTTTGTTCTGTGGGCCAGTGGTGCGCCCTCTGTGTTGGTGTGAGCACATTGCAGGGGTGGGAGAGGCATGCAAGCTCTGTCATGCCATCTCTGGTCAAGGTGACTATGGTGTACCACACCAGGCTCCCCCCCCCCCCCCCCCGCTTCTTTTGTTCCATCCTTTCATCTCCTCTTCTATTTTATTCTTTAGAGAACCATCTCTTCCTTTTATCTGCAACTTCTCTGTGGCATCTCTTCTCCAGCCTGGAAGCACTCTGTCATTTCTCAGCAAGACTCCTCCCTTCCTCTTTTCCTCCACATACTGTCTAGTCTTTTGTCTCTGCCTCTCCTGGAAATGGACTCTACATGATGTCCATCTAACCAACTCTCTTGCCTTCTTGATCCATGATACTCACAACCCTACAGGCCATTTTGCTAACTTCACATGACTGATTCCACTGAAAAGTCAGTGAGTACTGCAGAGTCAGAAAACATTTTGCATTCTTATATTTGCCAGAAAGCTTGCATTTTGTCATTGGCAACAAATCCTGCCTTTTTAATTTTTTAAATTTTTTAAATAGTTTTATTTATTTATTTATTTTATTTAAGAAAGGATAAATTAACAAAACCATAGGGTAGGAGGGGTACAACTCCACACAATTCCCACCACCCTATCTCCATATCCCACCCCCTCCCCTGATAGCTTTCCCATTCTCTGTCCCTCTGGGAGCATAGACCCAGGGTCATTGTGGGTTGCAGAAGGTGGAAGGTCTGGCTTCTGTAATTGCTTCCCCGCTGAACATGGGCGTTGACTGGTCGGTCCATACTCCCAGTCTGCCTCTCTCTTTCCTTATCAGGGTGGGTCTCTGGGGAAGCTGAGCTCCAGGACACATTGGTGGGGTCTTCAGTCCAGGGAAGCCTGGCTGACATCCTGATGGCATCTGGAACCTGGTGACTGAAAAGAGAGTTAATGTACAAAGCCAAACAAATTGTTGAGCAATCATGGACCCAAAGGTTGGAATAGTGGAGAGGAAGTGTTAGGGGGGTACTCACTGCAAACTCTAGTGTACTTCTGCTTTCAGGTATATATTTTGCAGTAGTTTATGGATACGTGTGAAGATATGCTCTCTCTCACAGAAACTGGTGTATATCTAGGTTTTGGGACTTTGTTAGAAAGTGAACCACCTGGGATGGAATTAGAGAATACTATGAAAGGAAAGGTCTCACCCGAGTAATGAAGCTGAAGGGTTGTCATTCCACACGTGAAGTCTCTGGACACAGTCTGTGAGTCAGTGAGTAAAAGTCAGTGAGTACTGGAGAGTCAGAAAACATTTTGTATTCTTATATTTGCCAGAAAGCTTGCATTTTGTCATTGGCAACAAATCCTGCCTTTAAAAAAAAATTTTTATTTATAAAAAGGAAAAATAGGGGAGCCAGGTGGTAGCGCAGTGGGTTAAGCGCAGGTGGCGCTAAGTGCAAGGACCGGAATGAGGATCCCGGTTCGAGACCCCGGCTTCCCACCTGCAGGGGAGTCGCTTCACAGGCGGTGAAGCAGATCTGCAGGTGTCTGTCTTTCTCTTCTTCTCTCTGTCTTTCCCTCCTCTCTCCATTTCTCTCTGTCCTATCCAACAACGATGACATCAACTACAACAACAATAAAAAGACAACAAGGGCAACAAAAGTGAAGATAAATAAAATTACAAAAAAATATTAAAAAAAGGAAAAATAGACTAAACCATAGTGTTTTTTTTTTTTCTGCTGCACAAAGTAACTCATTAAAAAAAAAAAAAAATAGCCCATACCCAAAATGGCAAACTGACAAAAGAAACGAGTTGAGCTTGGTTCAAGTCAGTCTCACAAGTGCTTTTGGTGCTTCCTTTTTTTTCAGACTGAATATTAAAATGGCGTCTACTCCTAAGGGTCTAACTTATGAATGACACTCTTTGCTATTTGATCAAAGACATTTTTTAACAACTGTCTTTATTCATTTACTGGATAGAGACAGCCAGAAATTGAGAGGAAAGGGGGAGATTGAGAGGTAGAGAGATAGAGACATCTGTAGCACTGCTTTACCACTTGCAAAGCTTTCCTCCTTCAGGTGGGGACCAGGGGCTCAAACTCAGGTTCTTGCACATTATAACATATATGTTCAACCAGGTGTGCCACCACCCAGCCCCTCAAGGACATTTTTCAGAAGAGAGAGAGATAGTGAGAACAGAATACTGCTTCAGCATTTGCACCGCCAAGGCTCAATTCCAGGGCCTCATGAATGCAAGCCATGTGCTAGGCTGATGAATCTTCTTCCCCACTCTATCTGGGGACAAGGACATCTTCAAGTTAGAGGAAATATTGACATACATGGTAGTTGTTTTGGGGTTCCTCAGAGAAGATGGTTTATTATTTGCTCTAATGTGTATCTGTGGAGTACATATTCACTACTGAGACAGTTTGGGGCCACTAGCTGGGCTGGAGCTCAGGCACCAGCCTTTTACCATCATTGTCATTATATCATTAGTACCAAGTCAGCATGATGAAAAGATCAAATTGCATCTTCCTAAAAGGAACAAGAGGACCTTAAAGAGTGCATAGGCTACACTCTGAAAGAACAGTTGAATGGCATCCTTTTTGCACAGAAACTTGAAACTGACTTCTTTTTAAAACTCCTTTTAAAAAGATCTTTATAATCTTTTCATAAGATAGATAGAGAGATAGACCAGAGAGAGCACTGTTCAACTCTGACTTATAGTGGTACCAGGATTGAATCTGGGACCTCAGAACCTCAGGCATAGAAACCTTTTGTGGAACCCTTATGTTGTCTCTCCAGCCCCTTAAACTCTTCTACGTTCTGCATCCCCAAAGTCATCCAGCATCTTTCCTGGAATCTAGTATCTGAAAAGAACAAAGTGTGCAGGACTTCAGGAAGGCCTGCAATTGGGTTTTCTGAGGCTCAATAGAAATCCTACAAATTGGGGGCTGAGTGGTGGCACATTTAGTTGAGTGCACATGTTATAATGCATAAGGACCCAGGTTCAAGCCCCTGGTCCCCACCTGCAGGGGGAAAGCTTCATAAGTGAAGCAGGACTGCAGGTTTCTCTCTCTCTTTCTCTCCATCTCTCCCTCTCTCTCTCTCTCTCTCTCTCTCTCTCTATATATATATATATATATATATATATATATATATATATATATATATATCCCTTTCAATTTCTGGCTATCTCTATCCAATAAATAAATAAAGATAATAAAAAGACATCCTACAAATGTCTTCTAAAAGACATCCTACAAATTCTTCAATGTACCTTAAAGTTCCATTCACATTTTGGGGGATTTTTCACTTTTTTCAGACTCCAGTGCTGCTGGTTCCCAAAGGTGCTTTCTTGATGAATCCTTGAAGAAGCCCCTTGACACATACAATACTGCCTCTCATTTAAAACTCACTTCACTGACAGTGTCCTATCAAATGTGTCAGGCCTCTATTTTTCAAATCCCAATCTCCAATGCAGTAAATTGAGGGCATGTCAAAAAATTTTTTTCTTCTTCTTTTATGCATTAACCAAGACCAAGCTTATACCCACCACAGGAGTTTGGTTCTTACTCTATCTTTTGCCTAGAATATGCTTCCTCTAGGTCCTGCTCTGGCCTCTTTGGACCCATTCAGCTTAGCTCACCTGACCTCCCTTTCTAGAATAGCCTCTCACCATCACCAGTCAATTACACTTTTGTCTTCAAAGAGTTTATATAGTCTGGACTTAACCTTGTTCATATCTTCATGTCCTTGTTAGGCACATTGAAGCAGGGGACTCGTTGGATTTATTCCCTGTTCTATTTATTCCCAGCTGCCCTAACAGTTGAATACAAAGACTCTGTATCTATAGTGCAGTTTCTTTCTTCCTTTCTTTCTTTCTTTCTTTCTTTCTTTCTTTCTTTCTTTCTTTCTTTCTTTCTTTCTTTTTAATTTCTTTATTGGGGAATTAATGTTTTACATTCAATAGTAAATACAATAGTTTGTACATGCATAACATTTCCCAGTTTTCCATATAACAATACAACTCCCACTAGGTCCTCTGTCATCCTTCTTGGACCTGTATTCTCCCTACCCACCCACCCCAAAGTTTTTTTACTTCGGTGCAATACACCAATTCCAGTTCAGGTTCTACTTGTGTTTTCTTTTTTTTTTTTTTTACTTATTTAAGAAAGGAGATATTAACAAAACCATAGAATGAGAGGGGTATAATTCCCATAACCTGATCTCCACATCCTACCCCCTCCCCTGATAGCCTTCCCATTCTCTATCTCTCAGGGAGTATGGATCCAGGGTCATTATGGATTGCAGAGGGTGGAAGGTCTGGTGGGGTGGGGGTGGGTGTTGGGGATGGGACATAGTCTTTTGGTGGTGGGAGTGGTGTTTATGTACAATCCTATTAAAGTGTAAACATTATATAAACCACTATTTAATTAATATGAGAGGCGAAAAACTGATGATATGTCTAGAACTTTTTTTTAATAATTTTTAATTTTTTTATTTAAGAAAGGATTAATTAACAAAACCATAAGGTAGAAGGGGTACAACTCCATACAGTTCCCACCACCCAATCTCCATAACCCACCCCCTCCCCTGATAGCTTTCCCATTCTCTATCCCTGTGGGAGCATGGACCCAGGGTCATTGAGGGTTGCAGAAGGTAGAAGGTCTGACATCTGTAATTGCTTCCCTGCTGGGCGTTGACTGGTCGGTCCATACTCCCAGTCTGCCTCTCTCTTTCCCTAGTAGGGTGTGTCTCTGGGGAAGCTGAGCTCCAGGACACATTGGTGGGGTCTTCAATCCAGGGAAGCCTGGCCAGCATCCTGGTGGCATCTGGAACCTGGTGATTGAAAAGAGAGTTAACATATGAAGCCAAACAAATTGTTGAGCAATCATGGACCCAAAGGTTGGAATAGTGGAGAGGAAGTGTTAGGGGGGTACTCACTGCAAACTCTAGTGTGCTTCTGCTTTCAGGTATATATTTTGCAGTAGTTTATGGATACGTGTGAACATAAGCTCTCTCTCACAGAAACTGGTGTATATCTAGGTTATGGGACTTTGTTAGAAAGTGAACCACCTGTGATGGAATTAGAGTGTACTATAAAAGGAAAGGTCTCACCCGAGTAATGAAGTTGAAGGGTTGTCATTCCACTCGTGAAGTCTCTGGACACAGTCTGAGGTGAAGCATGTTGAGGTGGCAATCGTTGCGTTGGTTAGGTTGTGATCGGCGGATTCAATATTATTTGGTATGGATTGGGAGAGGCATACGGTAAAGTGGGCCCTATCCAAGGGTTCCAGGACTGGGGGAAGCAGGTGATCTATAGTGGAGATGTGAGGTTCCTGCTGTCTTAGGGTTCAAAAAGACAATGGATAGTTAATGTTATCATCACATTATTTGGTAATTGGGTTAACTTTGAAAAGTTCTTTTGTTAGGGTTTGCTGTACAGTATCCAGTATCCTGTATATAGCTGTGCTTCTTAAGACACAGACTGAGTCTTTTTAATATATAGTGCAGTTTCTAAGGGGCTCTTCCTGGGGGCAATTGTACAGGGACATCTCAGCTAGCTAACTTTTCCCTTTTATATTCTCAGCAACCTCTTCTCATCACTCATCCGATTTATTCCAAGGTTGTTCTATAATCTGTTATTGATAATTTAAATGCCTTTTAAGTGATTATATCATATGTATTAATATATATAGCACATACACTATGCTTTTAGTATATAGTATGTGTAGTCTACATTTTCTTTTTTTAAAAATATATGTTTTATGTATTTTAATGAGAGTGACACAGAGAGAAGGACACACAAAGAGAGAGAAGCCAGAGCACTGCACAGCTCTGGCTTATGGTGGTGCTGAGGACTGAATCTGGGACCTCAGAACCGCAGGCATGAAAGTCTTGCATGATTATTCTGCTAACTCCCCAGCTCTCGTCTTCGTTTTCAAAGATAAAACAATCTAAGCCAAGAATTCTTCATCGTTTTGGTTTGGGGGCTCCTACATTATTAATAATTATTGAGTAGCCCTAAGAACATTTAATTATCTAAGCTATTACCGTCATTATTTGCTATGTTAGAAATGAAATTTTAAAGTTTTAAATTATTCAGCATACTTTAATTAAATCATATTTATAAACAAATAATATTGTAAGTTTCTGGGTTTTTTTAATCAAATTAACATTCCTGCTTAATCTTATAAAGCAAATCAAGTCCAGTAGCTTCAAGTTAACAGAAAAGACTGGTGTCTCTTTTTTTTCTTTATTTATTAGTGATTTAATAATTATCAACAAGATTGTGGGATAAGAGGGGTACAGTCTCATACAATTCCTACCACCAGAGTTTCATATCCCATCCCCTCCATTATAAAGTTCCCTATTCTTTATCCCTCTGGAAGTATGGACCAAAGATCTTTATGGGGTTCAGAAAGTGGAAGGTCTGGCCTCTGTAATTGCTTCTCCCCTGGACATTAGATCAGTTGATCCATAACCCCAGAAGACAGCTATCTCTTTATCTTCTCTCCCAGGATTCATTAACATATAGAAATAAACTTAACATCATTATTATTCATTTGTCTATCTCCTCACTATCTTTTTTTTGGGGGGGGGAGAATTAATGGTTTATAGTACATACAGTTTTGGATACATGTGTAAAATTTCTCGGTTTTCTACAAAATACTTTCACCTCCAGCCTACATCCTCCTCTACTATCATGCACCAGAACCTGAAAGTCCCCTGCCCCTTTACTTTGGTGCAATATATATATTTTAGTGATTTAATATTGATTTACAAAATTATAAGATAACAGGGCTATAATTCCCACCACCAGAGTTCCCTCCATTAGAAACTGCAGTAGTTCTCCCAAGATCACAGACAATACAATTTCTATAATGTCTTACTTAACAGAAGTCAGGTGGATTCTTGTATCTGTGTCTAGTCTATTTTTAGTATAGTTTATAGTTTTAGTATATTGTTATTGTTGTGCTTTTAAAAGCATATAATAATTTGTGTTGCATGCCCATATCTGTATGTTATATATGTATAATATTCACAGAGTGATATCATATCACTGTCATTATTTGAAGTTCTCTAATGGTCAGTGACACTGATTATTTTTTCATATGTCTTTTGGCCATTTGAATATCCTCTCTGGTGCTTTCTTCTGTTTTCATGAATTTTTTTTGTTAGATATATATACATTAGAAATGTTCAGATTAAAGAAATGAAAGGTAAATAACAAAGGGAATAAATAACAAAGTTATATCATAGGTATGAAAAGTAGAGATAAAGTAAATAAACATTTAGTCATAATGGAAAAATATCTAGACAGTAGAGTTAAAAGTCTGAATTTTCAGAGATAGTTCATCTTTCCTTAAACTTTGTTATTATGTAGACAGACTGATTGATTCTGCTTTTCATGTGAAAAGCTGAATCAGCTTTGTTCACCCTAAATGGGCACTTAAAATCCAGTAAGGAAATGAACACTGTCTACTTTAGAACAGTACATGAGCTCATTTTTTAAAAACTCCTCCAAATCTGTGGTTTGCTTTTTTATCCTAAACAAAGATAACAATAATGAGATGAAAAAAACAGTTTCTCTCCTAACTTCCAGTAAAGTTTTTGAATTGGCTACCATATTATAATATGGTCTTTATAATAATTTCAGATATTACTCTGGTATTCACATGTGTAGAAACCCCTGCAAAACAACTTTAGTCCTTGACTATATTCCAAACCCTCTCCAACAAAAGACTCTCTTCTAGTATGAAAGATCTTCATAAAAACAAACAAAACAACAAACCCTTAGAGTACCCAGGAATATTCCATTTTATTGCATAATAGAAAGAATACTTAACTTCCAGCCTGTTTGAAATGATTCGGAGAAGAATTTCAACCACTTCTTAAATAATGGAACTTATAAGCATGTTAAATAATGGGATTTTCATGCACAGAAGTACAATGCAGGTGTGAGAAAAAAGTGGCCTGAGGTTATGCCTACTGCCATAGGAAGACACCCCAGATGACTTTGATACAGATTGTCAAAGACACAGTTGTTTGTGGCCTTATGTGCATATGTGATTTCTGTCTTTCAGACACACACACACACACACACACACACACACACACACACACACACACACACACACACACACAATTAGTGTAATAGAGTGATTTTACAGCTTTCTGTTTTTCCCAAGCCATTTTTCTGCTGGGAGTTAGTTCCTCTTGCTGTATTTTTCCAAAGTTTACTTGTAAAAATATCACACAGGTTTGTTCTTACCTGAGAACTATCTTTAATAAAGATTTTAAAAAGGTTATCAACCCCAAGGAATTTATAAACAAACAGTGCTGATATTGAGAGCTGTAGAGTCGTGGGTATTAGGTGCTTGGCAAACCCCCAAGTAAAGGGATTTTGTCCCAAGACCCTGGATCCAGTAGGACTCAGTTCACACTTGGGTTTCACATCATAAACCGTCTCAGGGTGATTTACTTCTGAAAGGCCACAATTACAAATATGACCTTGGAGCAATAAAATAAGCTATTCCAGTCTTTAATATTAATTGATAAGTGATTTTAATTCTGTTTTGAGTGATAATAGCATGTTCATTGCAATCTTTATGCAGTAATAGAAATATAAATATATTCTTAAAATAATTTTTATTCCCAGGTTATTTGTACCCTAAATATGCACTTTATTGCATGTATTATTTTTTGTGTCCCTCTTCTCCCTCTCCTCCTCCTACTCTTTTTAAAAATTATTTTAAGAGAGGACAAGAAAGAAGGAGAGATGCCAGAAAAGCACTGTTGCATGTGCATTGCCTGAGATCAAACTTGGGTTCTCATATGTAAGAACTTTATCACGGGAGTCGGGCTGTAGCACAGCGGGTTAAGTGCAGGTGGCGCAAAGCGTAAGGACTGGTGTAAGGATCCGGGTTCGAGCCCCCGGCTCCCCACCTGCAGGGGAGTTGCTTCACAAGTGGTGAAGCAGGTCTGTAGGTGTCTTATCTTTCTCTCCCCCTCTTTGTCTTGCCCTCCTCTCTCCATTTCTCTCTGTCCTATCCAAACAATGATAACAACAACAATAATAACTACAACAATAAAACAAGGGCAACAAAAGGGAATAAATAAAATGAATATTTAAACAAAAGAACTTTATCACTTCACCTCCTCACTGCTACTTCTCTAAGATATTATTAAATAGTTGCTACAACACAACCATCAGTCTCATGCTAATGTAACTAGACTCTGGGGAACTTCTATGGATAGCTTATAAACTTTCATGTTGTTTTCGACGGGTTAGGTTGTTTTCGCCGGGCTGGCTTCACGGGCAGGTAACAGACGACCAGGGACTCATAGTTGAGCTGTAGGCAGTATCTCTTTATTCATGCAGGACGCAGCACAATCTAAGACGAGCTAAGCTAAACTCAAGGTAAAGTACTCTAAAACTCACAATGCTGTCTTTATATATACTTGCCAAGTAGGGTGGAAACAGGGTGTGACATAGAGAGGGTGGAGAGAAAAGTGACTGGTGACAATCAGAGTGTGACAAGGAGAGGATCAGGGTGTGACAAGGAGCGGGGGTGGAGCAAAAACATATCATGAAACAGTGGGGATTGAACCAATGCCCTGGAGGGAGGTGCTTGTTAACAGCAGTTATATAAATAGAATGAAGTGGTTATGTAAATAGAATAGTGTTAAGCAGGGTGGATTTAAACCAAATGAAACAGAAGGGGTCTCATGCATACCAAACTTTCAATTATTTGTCTCAACTAAAATATATTTTAGAAGTATCATGGGGTTGTTCTCTCATCTCTTTATTTCTCCTTAACTTTTGTAGGGAGTTTCTGCTTTTCTTTGTCATTCCATTCGTTTTCTGTTTCAGACCTTATAAAACATTCACAGTCCTTAAAACAGTGTGTGTTGAGTCTAGTTTCTACACTGTCACTGAAGAATAGGCTTAGTCTTTTGGATGTCTTGCTGCATTAAATGTTTTACTGCTGTATCCTGCTGGCTTCAGCCATATTTCTGTATTCATAGAGTCAGCAGAGGATAAAGGTCTCATGGAGGAAAACAAGCAATAAACAAATAAACAAACAAAAACCTTATTTAATATCTTCGAGATGATAAGTACAGTGAAGAAAAAAATGGGAAATTGGATTAAAGGAAGGGCCACTGTACTAAATAAAATGGCTCAGAAGGGACTCCTTTATCAAGATAACCTGGAAACAGAGAACTGAATGACGGGGGCATCAGGCAGATGTGATTTTCAAGCAAAGGAGGTATCAAATCTCTCAAAGTCCCAAAGTGGGAACACTCTTAGCCTTTTCAGTTTTAGTACAAGATAGAGAGGAAGAGAGACAGAGAGACACCTGCAGTCCTGCTTCATCACTCGTGAAGCTTTCCCCCTGCAGGTGGGGACCAGGGACTCGAACCTGGGTCCTTGTGCATTGTAACATGTGTGCTCAACCAGGTGCGCCAGCACCCGATCCCCATGTAGGGTCTTAAAGGACAGCTGTGAGTACGAGGGAGGTGATTTGAGTTATGGCTGGAAAGGATCGCTCTGGCTGTCTATAAGCGGTGGTGAACATGGAGGTCAGTAACTCTAAATAGTCTTAGCAAGAGACAACCTTTGTGGCATACTTCAGTTACACCTTATTCTTCATTCACATGCTAGACTGGTAATGTTCTCTCTGACTTGGGGGACAGAGTATAGGAAAACCGTTGTTCTAGCTTGAATATAAAGAAGGAATCTTACCATCTCTTGATACCTTTATTGATGGGAGTAATCTCACCATCCTTAATCTTGAGCCCCCACCCCCACCCCATGAGAACTAGTCCCATGAGAAGAGTACTATGGGGTGTTCTTGGTTTTAGCTCATGCCACCAATCCCCATGGATACTGTAAAGTGGGGACTGCATACACACCAGGATTGCTTCTGTTAAAAGAATGCACAATTTTAGAAGAATCCCAAAGATAAAATCACTTTGTAAGACCCTCACTGTCCAGAATTCTTTAAGATATTGTTTAGAAGTATTAGTTTTGTAGTAAATTGCAAAGAATGAAAAATGCAGACCTCTAATATATGATCCTTTCAGGCAGACTAAAGATTTGCTACCAAGAATAGATTTGGTCTCTTTTCTCTTATAACTAATGGTGTTTGGATGATATAGGATGAGGTTGCTATCCAGAGCATGTAAAACAGTCTGTCACAAAAAACTTTTCGACTCTAGGTTAGGAAGGAAAAATTTATTATCATGACTGTGTTTTGCAAATGGGTTGATCTGAAGAGAATTATTTGGTGGCAGGGTAATTATATCCATGTTTTTGCAGAAGCATTTTGGCAATATTGCTGTTACCTTTGTGAAAAGCTTAATAATAGATAGAAATAAACTCTAAATATTTTCTTTTATCTGTTACTATCCATAGAATAAACATTTGCTATATCATTACTTATACATTATATTTCATATTATGCTGATAGTCTAATATATACATTTTATGTAATATAATAATATGATAATTTATGTAATATATAAATTGTGTATGTATATGCAGATGAAGACATGGATATGAACAATATTCTCCAATCCTTGGACCACTTTGTCAAATAGAAAAATAGTAAACTCTTTACAGTTTTCTATTTCATTTTTCTTTTCAAGTGTAACATTAAATCTTACAAAAACTTAATTATTATTTTTTTGGTTTTGTTTTTATTATTGGATAGAGGCAGAAAGAAATTGAGAAGGGAGGGGGAGCTATAGAGGGAAAGAGACAGAGAGACACCTGCAGCCCTGCTTCACCACTTGTGAACCTTTCCCCCTGCAGGTGGGGATCAGGGGCTTGAACCCTGGTCCTTGTGCACTGTAATGTGTATATGCTTAGCCAGGTGCACCACCACCTGTCCTCTAATATTAAATCTTAAACACCAGTTTCTTCTTACCTTTATTTTTTACTTTTTTATTTTTTTTTTAATTTTTTTTACTCTTCCTTTAATTTAGGAAGAGTAAAAAGTATACTTTAACAGGAAAGACTTTAAGAAACTTTTTTTTTACACTAGAAATTCAATGGGGGAAGCTTTATATATATCAGGAGGTTGCAGTATCCAACTTGCCTTCAAACAAATATTTACATAGAGAACATAGCAGAATGTAGCAAAACCCAGCATGCGAGGGTCCTGTCTTCTATGGGATTAAAAATGAATTCATAAAGAGGGTGAATTTTAGAGACAGGACAAAAGCCAAGCATTGTTGAATCCATTACTTGGTAATAAGTAATGAACAAAAAGTTTTAAAACCTAATGGTTTGTTTTCTAGATTTATGAAATATGTATGAATGTTATAATGTTTGCTAATGCCAAAGTGGCTTTGTCAGAATGTCCCTAATTGCAAAATGTTCACATTTAAGTATCTTTTCTCCCACTCAGCCTGTCTTACCAGAATTTCAGAAATGTGGCCCCTTATGCTACTAGATTTTTTAAAAAATGTTTATCAAGTTCAAGAAAGCATTACACAAAAAATGTATTTCTTTTCTGTAATCTGTTTGTCCTCCACCTCCCACAATATTAAAAGAATATAACAGAAGAGTTAGGTTGGTATATGGAACCAAAGAGAAAAGGGGGCAAGGATTGTGTTTCCTTATAAATATTTAGGGTAGCCATTCATTTCTACAGCTTCCTTTGGGATAATAAGGCCAGATAATGGGAGGATGTATTTGAAACTCTTCGAGGATATGAAATCACACCGTACTTACCCTTCAAATAATTGTAATCCTTGCCTTTCCAGGTTTGTATAAGCATGAAATCATTATGACAAAGCATAGATTAAGAATTCAAATATTTAATCTAGTCAGGAAAACTAGTTTAAAAAATAAACAAGTAAAAATAAATCAGCCTCTTATAAACTACTAACTAGCCTCCCTAAATCCTGCTTTTATGCACCAAATATACTTACTCACACTCTGTAATCACAGCTATCATTTAGATGAACTGACTAATATAGAAACCTCAAGAATTTCCCATATAAGCTTTTTTCCTGATGAATAGTTTTTCCTTTTCATTCTAAATTATTATTATGCTTCTAAGTAGCTTTGTTAAAAGTTATTTTTCTGCTAGAACATATTGCTCTTTAATACTATAAAAAATCACCTGGACAAAATTAAATTGACTAGGTAAACCTTTCATCTTTCTCAATTCTGCTCAAAAAGAGATAATTACTTAATAGTTGCTGTAGCAAAACTGAATTTTAAAATTTAATTTTTTGAAAAGGAAACTGACCCTGATTTTTTTGCATTCTTCTTTCTTTTTTTTAATTTTATTTATAAAAAGAAAAGACTGACAAAACCATAGGATTAGAGGGGTACAACTCCACACAATTCCCACCACCAGAACTCTGTATCCCATCTCTTCCCTGTTAGCTTTCTAACTGATTTCTTATTTTAAAAACTGGGGCACATTTGTGACTATAAAGTTGATGTCTATTGAAAATAGTTATTGACAAGTCTAAGTGATATTCTGCATCATTTTCTTTTCAGTGGATGTTAAGAACTACTAAAATCAAACAATTTTGAAGAATCTTGATGTATTAATCTTAGATGTATTTTTTTAAATGTCAATCAGAACTGGATTTAACCTTTGAAATGTGTGCCTAACCCCTTCTATGCAGAGGCCATCTCACCTGCTTTTTTCTCTTTTTGTTTTTGTTTTTGTTGTTAAAATGTTCAATTCAGGTTCTACATGGTCAGCTATTATGAGCGGAATCACAGAATAGCAGTTGGAGCTCGCCATGGTTCAGTGGCCCTGTACGACATCCGGACTGGAAAATGTCAGGTAAATAAATCATTGTGACTTCCTCTCCATAAAGTGTGGAAGTTATTGAAAGGAGTGAGAGACTAGCACTTCACCAGCTGACGTACTGAGCTGCTGGAACATTATGGATAATGCTAAAGAGATCAATAGTTTAATGAAGGACTCAACGAATATAGAGCCCTACTGTCTTTATTCACTGGAAATGAAGGGCTGCCACAGATGGGTCCATAAGAACCCAGGGTAAAGAGGGCCTGCCCCTGAACTACTGTCCTATAGATCTTTTCTTCTTTTAAACACAGTTTTTATGATTTATTTTGCTATGTGTTTGCTGAAGAAGTCTGATGGCACCTACTAGGACTAATAGCTACACAAATGTTAATTGTATGACTAAGTAAAATGAGATTTAACTATTATGTGACATGATTTTAGTTAGAGTTCAAGAAGGCACAATAGCAATTAGCATTCCTATAAAAAGAAAACTGATGCTCTTTTGGAAATAACATTTTTTAACTACCTTTTATGCCCATGTCACACTTTACTACTTATGAAAAATTCCTTTGGTTTTGCTGTTTAATATTTGTTCCACTTTAGATAGAAGTGAATGGAAGTTCTGAGATTTTTTAATCTCATGATCCCAAAGTCACATTATTAGTTAACAGCAAAGCAAGTGGCTGGATCTAGTGTGATCACTGTGAGTTTATAGTGTTCACTGACGAGCAGTTCCAAGTGCTAACTTCTGTTTCATTATAGCATTTATTGATGCGGATCAACTCAAGGATAGCAGGAATTATATTCAGCCATATTAGATTGATAAAACTAACTATGGTGGTAGGAATTTCCAGGAGTATGAAGAAATTCATAAGGATGTGGCTAAAATTTGAAAAGTTTTTTAAAATTTAATCAACTATTAGTTAATTCTCCAAAGGCTTCTTTGGCTACTTTCCATAAATTCATTCTTACGAGATGATAGCGGCTACTGGGTGTAAAAGTTGTAGGGCTCAGACAAGCGCAGGGAAACCATTTGCATGTTACACTAGTTTCTTTTTACATGTCTCCTCTGAGATTTGCAGAGTGTGAAAGTGCTTCCTCCTATGAAAGTGCATTGTGCATTCCTCAAGAGGGCTTAGCATCCGTCCCATTTGCCACATTTATATATTTATTGAATTTGGTTTGTCTTGTTTTTTTATAGCTTTAACTCTTGACTGGTGACCATATTCCTTTACTCTGAACCTTCACTTCAAGCAGTGAAAATACTTTGACCACTTGATTACAGATAAGATTGCAAGTCTTTCATAATACTCTCTCAAGAAAGGCACCAACATCAAATAGACTTTTCAGAGTCTGTTTGGGTTAAGCAGTTTGTATTATTTATTTTTATCTTTTTTCTCAAGAGCACTCTTTAACTCTGGCTTATGGTGGTGCTGGGGATTGAACCTGGGACCTTTGGGGTAGCACCAAGGTCTTTTTGCATAACTATTATGCTATCTCTCCAGACCTTGTATGAGATAGTTTTTAAAGACCAGGTCGTAATCCTATCAGCAGAGCTAACCACAAATTGTACATGGTAAGAAAAAAAAAAGTAGAATGAGAAATACTGAAATAAGGAGTTCTTTGAAAGCTTCTTGGAAATTGAACTGTGGAAATCATAGAGACTGATAACTACCACCAGCAAAACAGGACTGACAGGAAAACAGTAAGAGTATTGAGAAACTGCACATCTTTTATTGAAAAAATTATATAATTTTTGTTTATAAAATGGAAATATTGACAAGACCATAGGATTAGAGGAGTACAGTTCCACACAGTTTCCACCCCCAGAGTTCCATATCCCATCCCCTACCCTGATAGCTTTACTATTTTTTATCCCTCTGGGAGTATGGACTCAGAATCATTATGGGATGCAGAAGGTGGAAAGCCTGGCTTCTGTAATCACTTCCCCGCTGAACATGGGCATTGGCAGGTCGATCTGTACTCCCAGCCTGTCCCTATATTTCCCTAGTGGGGCAAGGAGTCTGCGGAGGCAGGGCTCCAGGACACATAGGTGGGGCCATCTGCCCAGGGAAGTCAGGTTGGCATCCTGTAGCATCTGAAACCTGGTGGCTGAAAAAGAGTTAAGATATAAAGCAGAACAAATTGTTGACTAATCATGAACCTAAAGACAAGAATATTGCAGATGAATATCTGGGTTCTCTGTTTTAGAAAAAACTAGTAGGTCTATTTTAGGTATATTCCAAGGGGCCCATGACTTTACTAGTTTTTGCCTGAGCCTGACATCTGATATGCAGGTGGACCCAAGTTATTGTCTGGGGAGATGGTGTCATAGTTGCAAAAAATAACTAGAGAGCTGGATCAGGGCAGAGAGAAGCTCCCAAATATGGAAAAAGTATATAAATATTGTTAACTATAACCCCCATTGATTTGATATGGGGCCCATATTCTGCACAGGAGCCTATGTAACCTCTGCATCCTTGTAGATCTGAACTCGCATTCTGTGGTCACAACTAGGAACATTCCAGGCTGCACTAATTTCAGAACCATCCTCCTCGGGTTGTAGGTAGAGTATGTTGTCTAACTGCCCTTTGGAGAATGGCCCATTCCATACCATCACTGATCCACATTGAGGGCAAGGTCCTATAGGGGCCCACAAAAGTGTCAGTTATGTTGTTCCTGATGGAGATGACCAGTGACAGTGGAGAGAAGGATCTATTTGAGGTCTGGGCCCATCATGTCTGTGTAGGAATCCCAGGCCTCCCCAACTAGGGTCCCAGGTGATGGGGCGGCCTGGTAGTAACTAAAGAATCCTTATTAAAATATGCTGGTCTTCTGCCCTTATTCAACTTTTGTAGTCCTTAGAAAGTGCACATCTTAATGGCTTACTGTCTGTTAAGTCTTGGTAAAAATGTTGGCAACAACCACCAGAAAATAAATAACTGACTAGCCTCATTTTCATAAAACCATTAGAGAAGCACTAGACATTCTCTCTTAACAGGAATTCATAATGATGCCCATCTTTCTTTATTTGCTGTAGATTGTTTTAGTACAGTAAGAGACTTCAGTTTCCCAGTGATATTTTTTTAAATTAATTTTATAGCCCTGGGCAGGTTTCTTTATCTTCTCTAAGCTGAAGTTTCCTCTCTATAAAGTGTTGACAGAAATAGTGCTTATTGTTGTGAGAGGCAAATAAGATAAATTTTGCAAGATTTTCCACGCACAGCGTCCACAAGCAGTTTATATTCAGTAAGTACTGAATATTAGTCTGTTCTAAAATAAAATTGGAGATGCATTACATTGCAATCAAAGTACATTAATTGTAGAGAACTGTAAAGACAAAACTGGAGGCATCAGTGTCTACAGACTCTCAGGGAAAGGAGCTTGTACTTAAGTGTGGAGCATTTTGGTGGGGAAGTTCCAGCACTGCCTTAGGCCATGTATGCATTTCCTTTTTAAAGACAGCTCTTGCCCGTAGTGTCAGGCTAAATCTCCACTGATTATGGAAATCAGAAACTTTGATACAGTTCAATAGTTAAAAAAAACCTTGCGGTGCTGCTGTTTTTCACTTGGCTACTCCTAGCAAGTTAGGAATACACCTGACTTGAATTTTGCCTAATTAAAAAAAAAAAAAAGGAGAAGGAAGGAAGGAAGGAAGGAAGGAAGGAAGGAAGGAAGGAAGGAAGGAAGGAAGGAAGGAAGGAAGGAAGGGAGAAACTCCCCATGAAGTACTTAGATTTTTGTTTGCGAGGGGTATTTTTGATATGTGCACAAATTAAGTTCTGTGAATCCTTAGAGCTACAGGCATGTGTTTGGTTACATCAGTAATGAAAATCCTCCCTCCAGCAATATTTGTTTATGGCTTGGCAGCCATGCTATTATATTCAATGACTTTCCAATCTTTTTTGAACTGGAGTCTTTGTCATAAGTAACTGCTAGCTCTGTGCAAGATTTTCCTAGGTTAATGTTGCCTAATTCTCCTTGTGAAGTTTAGATGATTATCACTTGGTAAACCTAGGCTCTTATTTTCTTACTTTTGGCACAGTGCTTAGAAAAAAAAAGCCACAAGAGAGAAGGAAATTATTGATGAAGGTTTATCGAATTCTGAACTTTATTGCTGAACGTTTTAATTAAAATTTCTAAAGAAATCATTTATGAAGTCTCATATTTCTGGGTCTCATATTTCTAATGCATAGTAGATGCACAGTAAAGTGCAATTGGATCAAATAAAATACACTACGTCTTTGGGATGAAAAAACAAAATAAGTATGATATGACATCGTACTTGAAAACTAACGTACAGTGTGTTTCAATTATATCAAAAATTTCTTTGTAGTTTGGGTAAGGCATGTTTAGGCATGTCTGAATCACCTAATCAAATCATGCTTTCTCTATAAACAGTAATAGTATTTCTTTACAGAAATAACATAGAGAACCACTTCCTAATATGCTATGAAAGATATACATATGTTTCTGTACTGTACCAGTCGAGGCCTACCATGGCCGTTAGTGAGGAAAGAAATAATACAAATTCTGGAACGTGTGCCCATCACACAGCCTAATGGTGTAAAAAGCAATAGACCTTCAGGCTGAGCACATTCATGACCTCGTGTGGGTTGGATGTGTTAACCCCTGAATTTGAAATGAGTTCACCTCAGTGAGGAGAGAAGGGCACGGGCTATTTAATCTGCTGGCTTGACACTTACCTCCTGAAGATTCTCTCTGCTCCTTTGCTAACTGGGTAGTATCAAAATGAAAGCGGCCTTGACTTTTTGACATTTTCAAACCTTGATTTATCCCATCAGCCTGGGTCCCCTTCAGTCCTCAGCCAGCAAGACCTACTGACTGGGCACAGCAATGGTTTGCATTTAGGCCCTTGCCAAGTGAGCTGTAAACTAGTGAGAAAACCACAACAATCTTAAAGTGAATTTGGAGAATCAGCAAAGGTGCCTGGCTGTTTTCTTATATACATTCCTCTTCCTTCATTGCCACTGTCCCTCAGCTACATAATAGTGAGAACCAGTCTTCTGAGCTTGTGGGGCCTGTAGTATAGATGATTTGGGAGAATTCTATGTAAGAAATAGAAAGTAGAGGCATGTGTGTGTTTAAGTTCCATCAGCTTTCTAATAAATATACCTTTTCTGGATCCTTTGATGTATTTTGGGATTGAGTGAAATGCTGTAGAGGGGTATTGTGTACATGGTGTGTTGATGGACATTTCGAAGAAGTGTGAGATTAGACTCTTAAAGCTTATGTAATCTTGTAAATCAGTGTTATCTCAGTTCTTTAAAAAGTATTTTATGGGTAGGTGAAATTACTCACTTGCATAGTGTGAGGTTTTGATATGTGTACAACCCAGCCAAAGTCTAACTCCCACCACATGAAGGAAGCTTTGGTTCCGTGGTCTCTTTTGCTCTCTCTTCTGCCTCTCTCCCTCTCTGTATCTATCTCAAGAAGAAATGTCTTTTTTTTTTTTTTTGATGATCTTAATACTGTTTATTTAATTTGCTAGGACAGAGGAAAAATTGAGAGGGAAGGAGAGTAGAAAGGGAGAGAGAGAGGGAGAGGGAGAGGGAAAGGGAGAGGGAGAGGGAGAGGGAGAGGGAGGGAGAGAGACCTGTAGCACTGCTTTACCACTTATAAAGCTTCCTCCTGCAGGTGGAGGCTGGGGGCTTGAACACAGGTCCTTGGCACATGGTAACAAGTGCACTTAATCAGCAGCATCTCTGCTCAGCTCCTAGAAGTGTCCTTTATAGCTATCATTTTGTAGCCCTCTATTGTATATTTTGAATGAGCATTTGGCAGAAAGCCCCCTGCCATCCAGAGCAGCTGACACTACATGTCCAGACAAGCCCCAGACTTCTCACAAGGGGTACCTTGACTCCTTCGCACAGTTTCACCTAGCTGACTCTCCTACTCCCAAATTTGGTTTCCCTTTGACTCACAGGCTACTGTCATTTGCCTTGGTTTCAGTTTCACCATGTCCTCAGATGAATATCTTGATTTCTTGGGTTACCACAGTGCTAATTATGATCACTCTCTGCACAGAGTACAGATTATTTAATTCATGGGTTCTTTTCCTGACTTCAGTTAAGAATTCATGTTCTCAGTGACCCAACAATTCCCTCAAAGCCCACGAGACCAATCACAACAGGAACTGGGACCCAGCCTGAGTTTCAGCCTCATGACTTCTAGCTATCTTCTCACAGTGCTCACAAGGTGAAGATTCCAAGAAGTGCCCCTGTTTAATGATCTGTCTTTAGATTGTATTGAAATGCCTGACCTCATGGAGTAGCCACAGTTATAGGTGAAACACTCTCAGTGAACAGAAAATGCCGAGGTTTGCCCTCATTTCACTCTGTCGTCACTATCAAAGCTCCGTATGTGGGCCAGACCACCCAACCCAGCTTTTCTTCTTGCTTCGTTTCTGTCCTGTCTTAAAGGTGCAAAGTGTAATGACCCCACACGGTATCCCTCTTCTCCTTTATCCAGTTGTATTCAGAGTTCAGTGAACTTTTTTTTTTTTCCTTGTTAGCGGTATACCTGGGATCCCCTTTTCCTCCGTTCACTCTGTGTATTAGGCCTTTGACCTCTCTCTTAAGGCCTCTGCGATTTGGACTTTGATCGTCATGCATTTTATTGATCATCATATATTTTGTTCAGTAACAATATTCTTTCTTGAATTTTTCATTGCCTTTTCCTACTTTGCCTAGGGAGCAATAATAAAATGTCTCTTGGGCCCGGGACATAGTTCAGTCTGTTAAAACAAAACTTGCATCTCTGAGTCCCCAGAGGCCACATGTTTGATCCCAGACACAGTCTACCAGAACTAAGTAGGGCTTTCTCCTCTCTTGTTCTCTTTCCTTCATAATTAAGAAGTAAATAAGTAATTTTTTTAAAAAAAGATAATATATCTGTTGTATGATTTGTTGCAAAAAAAGTGAGGTTATCAAGCGGTACCCTTTTAAATTTCATTTTTCTTTACATTGAAACTATCTCACTGAGAATACAGCTATTGTTAATTTTATTTTATTTTTTGTTAATATAATTCGTTTCTCTTAATTTTCAATAGGGGTAGTTTTGAATGTTTGCATTCACCCTCTCATTTGTGTATTTAATATTATCTCTATCTTAATATTATAAGTGATAATATTTAATATTATCACTTATCTGCCTCTATTGAAATTCAGCTTGGCTTATTTATAAACTTGTTATGTAAATCATAAACCTTTTTATGTTGCACAGGCAGCTAGATGCTTTTATATTCCAAAGAAAGCTGTAGTTAGAATCTAAAAGTTTGCTATTATTTGATTCCTATTATGTTTGGAGCCAGTCTAAGTTATTTTATTCTACTTTGACTCTGAGGGTCTGCCAAACTATGGCCAATGTCCAATTCAGTTTCTTTAATTTGTTCACATAATATTTCTTCTAATGTTTTTTTTTCTGGTCAAGATATTTTTTTAATTAATTTAATTATGATAGACAAGTCCGCTGGATCAGAGGGGTACAATTTCACACAATTTCCACTACCAGAGTTCCGCACCCCATCCCCTCCATTGGAGGCTTTCCTATTTTTTATCTCTCTGGGATTATGGACCTAGGATCATTATGGGGTGCAGAATGTGGAAGGTCTGGTTTCTGTAATTGCTTCTCTGATGGACCTGGGCATTGACAGGTTGATCCTTACTCCCAGCCTGTTTCTGTCTTTCCCTAGTGAGGCAGGGCTCTGGAGAGGTAGGGTTCCAGGACACATTGGGGAGGTTTTCTATCTAGGGAAGTCAGGTTGATGTCATGGTAGCATCTTCAAGTTGATGGCTGGATAGCATTAAGATATAAAGCAGAAAAAAAAAATCTTTAACAAATATCAGCAAACCAAACAAAAAATAAAAGATATAAAGTAGGACAAATTGTTTAATAATCAGGAGCCTAAAGGTAAGAATACAGCCGATGAGATTTGAAAAAGCTAGGAAGTCTATTTTAGGTATATTCCAAGGGACCCATGACTTTAATAATTTTTGCCTGAGCCAACAGCTAATATGCAGGTGGGCTAAGTGTATCATCTGGGGAGATGGTGTCAGAGTTGGAAGTAAGACTAGAAAGTTGGATCAGAGCAGAAAGAAGCTCCCAAATATAAATACCATTAGCTGTAAACCCTATTGGTCTGATCTGGGGCCCACATTCAGCACAGGAGCCTGTGTAACCTTTGCATCTCTGTAAGTCTGAGCTCACATTCCGTGGTCATAACTAGGAACATTCGTGGCTGCACTCATGGCCGAATATGTTGGCCCAGCCTCCCTTCGGAGTCCTGTCAAGCTATTTTGTTTCCATTAATAATGATCTTCTAATACTTAACCAGTTAAAACTTGAACAATTTCTGTAATTTACATTACCCCATGGAAAGCCTAGATATAATTCTGGAATGTTTGGCATTTATTTGATCAAGGAAGAAAAAGATACATAATAATGGGTTAAGGAAATGGTCAACCTATCTTGTTCTGTGGCATCCTAGTTTTTCCAAAATTAAAAAAACCTCAATTAAATATTGAAAGTGAAAAATTCACTGTCACCTTTTCCTTTGAATTAATTCTCATTTATTTGTTATACTTTGAGTCTTCTCTCTGTGATATACAAATGCACTCCCTTTTCCATCCTCAGTGTTACTGCTGTTTTCTGCAGCTTGTTTTTAGTTTTTTACTTAGCATTGCGACATCTCTCCCTTCGAGTCCATGTATGGCGTTCAGTAACAGCAGGTATGCACTGAGTGCCTACTGTTAACTCTGACAGCCATTTGCAACATGGGAGCATAGCTATAAACAAGTTTTAAGTCCTGTCATTGTGGAGTGAGAAGAGGAAAACAAGGAACCATACAAGAGTAATATCAATTAGTGTGGGGCAGGGTGGTGGTGTACCTCGTTGAACGCACGTTACACTGTGCAAGAAACCAGGTTCAAACCTCTGGTCCCCACCTGCAGGGTAACATGCTTTGCAAGTGGTAACATGCTGCAGGAGTCAGTCTTTCTCTCTCTCTCTCTCTCTCTCTCTCTCTCACTCCCCCCCCCTCTATCTATCTATCTCCCCCTTCCTCTTGATTCCTGGCTGTCTCTGCCCAATAAATAAATAAAAATAGAAGTATCAAGTAGTGCTATAATAATATGGTGGGATGACTGGGAACCTACTTGGGTTTCTCAGAGACGGACGTGCATGTTGGCAGGGTCATTTGTCATTTAAATTTCTGATGTGCAATATAGATGAAGAGTATTATATGGAGCTGGATTAAACTAGGAAGAAATCTGATTGTGCAAGCCAACATTGGAATATTGGATATTATTCTAATCTGAATGACTGTAACTAGAGAATTTTAAGGAGGAAAATTATATGATCAGTTTTTTTTTCAAAATTCTGTTTTTGCTTGTTCAGTTTGGGGAAGGTTTTTGCTCTTTATTTTAAACATTAGAATCATTATAAACACACTACCCCCTGTCTATTTTAATAGATTATCATAGCTGGACTTCCCAGTCAAGCTCCACTGATATAACATATTCTTTTTTTTTAATTTCTTAAATTTAATTTTATTTATTTATTCCCTTTTGTTGCCCTTGTTGTTTTTTTGTTGTTGTTGTTGAAGTTATTATTGTTGTTGTCGTTGTTGGATAGGACAGAGGGAAATGGAGAGAGGAGGGGAAGACAGAGAGGAGGAGAGAAAGATAGACACCTGCAGACCTGCTTCACCGCCTGTGAAGCGACTCCCCTGCAGGTGGGGAGCCGGGGTTCAAACCAGGATCCTTATGCCAGTCCTTGTGCTTTGCGCCACCTGCGCTTAATCCGCTGCGCTACAGCCCGACTCCCTCTAACATATTCTTTATAGAATATAAAATACTTTACTCAGCTACTTTTCTGCTGGTGAAAATTCTGTATTGTGTTTATACAAAGAAGGCTACCATATGCATCTTTGAATATGTCACTATGCACAAAGGGGAGAGTACTATAATCTTTTTTTTCCTTTTAAATAACTGTTGAGCTGGCACTTAGGTGTTACAGTAGATAGATATGGGGAAATGGGCAGATAAAGAATATATTTTGGAAGTAGAGTCAATAAGTCTTGATGATTATTCAAAGAGAGAATGCAGGGTTGGGGGAAGAAGCAATTAGGAAAGAAACTCGGGTTTCTCATACATTTGAGTCATAAGCAACTAGATGGATTATGTTGCCATTGGTGATGGGGGGGGAGAAGTAAGGTTGAAGGTCAAGATGTAGGCGTATTAAATTCGAAGGGAAATTTTAATCTGTTTATATGATGAAATTATATTCCAATGTATAGATATGGGAGAATACATTAATTCTGTATCAATAAACATTGAAGTTCCTTGTAATTTCTCACCATTAAAAATAGCACTACATTCCATAGCCTTATACTGTATAGCTTATCAATACATGCCTAATTCTTTAAGACACAATCTTTAATTTCAGTGTGAGGTCAAACAATTGTGCATTTGATCATCAGAATACTCTGAAACTATTTTCCCATGGCTTATAAGCCATGGTTTCTCAAGACTCCCTTAATACTTCTGTGACTAACAATAATAACATTTGAATCACAGTGAAACTAATAAAAGTTAGTTTACTTTGCCTCCTTTATTTCTCATCTTGTATGTCTCATATAAATATACTATTCATTTATTCATGATGTATCATGTTTTAAAATATTTTTACTAGTGAAGTGCAAGATTGTAATAAAAGTGTAATTCTACACAGCTCCGATCACAACACTTCTCTGCCTCCACCATCCTCCAGTGGTAATCACCATAGTTCTACCAAGGCCATAGGTTTGGGT
Organism: Erinaceus europaeus; assembly: GCF_950295315.1. Lineage (NCBI taxonomy): Eukaryota > Metazoa > Chordata > Mammalia > Eulipotyphla > Erinaceidae > Erinaceus > Erinaceus europaeus. Next base: position 72,108,917 of record NC_080176.1, read on the forward strand.
TGACTATATGTAGTTTTTCTTCTTTCAATTTCTTGTTGTCCTTCACTGTTTTACTTATTTCACTAACCAAAATCACTACCAGTCCCATCCACTTAATACCAAAATACACATTAAATATCTGTTAATAACAATGTCATAGACATGGAGAAGGTCAAATGATTTTGATCTACCAAGCCTGATGTTGTAGGTCACTTGGGTATTTAAAAAAAATTTTTAGAACTGCCTAAACAATTTAAGTGCAGTGCTAGAATTCAGTCAGCTTACAAATTTGGAATATTAAGTATTTAGACTAAAAAATTATACTCAAGGGGCCAGGTGGTAGCACAATGGGTTAAAGTGCACATGGTGCGAAGTGCAAAGACCCACACAAGGGTCCCGGTTCAAGCCCCCGGCTCCCCACCTGCAGGAGTTCCCTTCACAAGTGGTGAAGAAGGTCTGCAAGTGCCTATCTTTCTCTCCCCTTCTTTATCTTCCCCTCCTCCCTCAATTTCTCTCTGTCCTATCCAACAACAACAACAACAGCCAGGGCAGCAAAAATGGGAAAAATAGTATCCAGGAGCAGTGGATTTGTAGTGCAGGTACTGAGTCCCAGTGATAACCCTGGAGGCATATATATACTTGAAATATTAAATCTATCCCCCTCATAATGGTTTATAAGATTATAAGACATTCAAGGTATAGTTTGACACACTTCCAACACCAAAGTCCTATGCCCTCACCCCCAGGTCCCAACGATAACCATCATAGTTCTCTCACAATCTTAGAAATAGATTGACTTTTTTTTTCAGGTTCATGTGTTCAGTTCTCTGTATTCCATGTATGACTGAGGTCATCTGGTAGTTGTCCTCCTTACTTACTCTCACTAAGCATAATCTCCTTCAGTTACTTCCATTTTATTTCAAAGGACTTAATATCTTTTTTTTTTTTTTTTATTGCTGGGTAGTACTCTATTGAGTATATGGCCCATAACTTCTCTGTATAACTTACCATTCCTTTCATTTATTTAAAATGACGATAGCTCTTCACTGTGCCAAAATACAGCAGTATATGCAAGATAATAAATAAATAAATAAATAAATAAATAAATAAATAAATGTGAGTTACTTGGCCCCTTAAGGAAGTCAGACATAAGCCTATAAGGTAGTAGCTTGCCTGCTGGTGGGGCGGGGAGGTGGGGAGTGCTGCTTGCCAGCGCCATGACCCAGGTTTGATATTGGCCCCACTGCACTGGGGCAGAAAGAGCTTTGGTGCTGTGATGTCTTTCCCTTTCTCTGTCTCAGACTGTTTTTTTTCCTATATGAAGAAACCAACCCAAAGTAATGAAAACTAGACAATGATAAGGAAATGATAATAGAATCAATTGCTGTGATGATCCTTTCAGGAGAGCAGTCTAGTGTGTCTGTGATAGAGAACCTGGCAGAAACTCTAGCCCGGGAGTGTAGGGGGGATTGATCTGCAAAGAAGAGCAAGGAGCATTGTTTCAGGCAAAAGCCACAGCATCTGTGAAGCTCAAAGGAACAGGAAAGCCCAAATGAACATCTATTCAAAAGACAGGATTTGGTTTCCATCTAAAGGGATGTTTCCTATTTTGAATTTCAGATTATTATTGTTTTAATTGGGTAATGAATGTTTTACATTCAACAGTAAATACAATAGTTTGTACATGCATAACATTCCCCAGTTTTTCACATAACAATATAAACCTCACTAGGATCTCTGTCATCCTTTCTGGACCTGTATTCTTCCCCCTACCCACCCCAGAGTCTTTTACTTTGGTGCAATACGTCAATTCCAGTTCAAGTTCTACTTGTATTTTCTCTTCTGATCTTGTTTTTCAAATTCTGCCTGAAAGTGAGATCATCCCATGGTCATATACTTTCAACTGGATGCACCACTGCCTGGCCCCTGAAATTACCATTGAATGTGACACTGGGAGTTGGCCACACCTTGTGTGAAGGTCTGTTATTCCAATAGATCATTACAGGCAGATCTTACCTGTGACTTATGAAATGGCAAATCAATAACATAGATTTCGTAACTAAAGTTACATAATATCAGCTAAGTGTAATAGGAATACTGCCATTTTTCTGTCAACTAGGAAAACACTCTTAGGGAAGAAAGGGTGTGATATGGAAAAAAGGCAGAAAAAAGATGTTCAGTGTAAGGCTTTCAGTATATTAATAAAGATAAACCAGTACAATTTTCAATGGTACTTTTAACTCTGGAAAACATTATAAGGGGCTTCTAGATACCAAAAGAAAGCTAATATTCAAGGCTCAATAGAAGTGTCAGCAAAAGCACCTATATTAATAGAGGTTTGGAAAACAATGTGTTCAGCTCTCTAAAAATAACAAAGACTTTACTTCTAGTTAGGAGGAGCAATGGACCTTGGGGATCTGGTGGACAGTAAGATTGATGTTTCTTTAAGGCAGAGTTTTGAAGCTTCGGGCACAGTTTTCACTGAGCAGAGGTCTATAACGCTTATACATCAAGGGCACTTATGTGGTGATTGCAAAAATTGCAGTGAGAATTGACTACAGTACTTAGTCAGACGGTGACATTTTAGGTATTTTCTTCCTGCTCTTTTCAGCAGCTGGTTTTATGGCAGGTGCTTCCAATGACATTCTGGAGCAACAAGCAGAAATACGGCATCAAGGGTGATAATAAGATGAATGGCCGCAGAAGACAATGGCTCCCTGACACAGTGTTGGAAGAATGACCTAACAAGCTCCCCATTTTAAAAGGGAAATGCTATTTAGAGAGGAACCCCTAGGATGAGGAGCAGATATTGCGAACAGTGCTTGGAATCAGACCATCCATTTATTCTGAAACTTAAAAAAATTTTAAAGAATAGTTTGAGTGTACAAGGGAGTGTTAACCCTCCCCCACCACCACCCCCACACACCAGATATTTCTTACATGTGCGTTATACCTTAAGTGACACTATCCATGATTTCTGCACTAAGAGAATAAATGAACTTCTTGTCAATGTAGATGATTTGGACTGATGGAAGCAGAGTTCCTGTTTAGCAACCTCTCATAAGTATTAGAAGCATTCTAGTATGCTTGCAAAGACATCAGGGGAACTAAAATTCCTTTTATATCAGTTCCTGTAGCCATATCTGCATTTCTCTTCCACTATCTTTCTTAGTCATTCCTTTACCCCATAGCACATAAAAAAGAAAGTATAGATATTCATATGACTATATATATATGTGTGTATAAATATATATATATACTCCTTTTTTCATTGTATATGCTCTATATACTTTTCTACTAGATCTACTCTGCTTTATATACCTTGTATATATTTGTGCTTAGCTCACTAAATAAGTAAAATGCCTTGTAAGGTATTCACAATGCATTGAATTCATTCTGGATCCATTGCCTTGTTTCTTTTAGATTCACATTGATATGTTTAGACCAAGATCCAATACACAGTAGCCATTCAATAAATACAAATCTTAAAGGCCCCTAAGACACACATAATGAGGATATGACCTGAGTTCTTTGTTATTTTAAAGAGGTGTTCATGGCAGTTTATAGGAGCTTATTGTCAATATTTGGTTTTTCGTGATGGAGCTTACATGGGGGAGTGGGGAAATAGGCAACTATGATACAAACTGTGGGGTCAGGTACAGACAGCCCCTCCCAAGAAATTGCTCAGTTAATCAACAAATGTTCCTCAGGTGTGCAATCATAGGGAAGGATGTTCATCTTAAACACTTTGTTTTCATTTAAAGCTTTTAACGATAATTTCATGTTCCATCTCTTTTGGTGTGAGACCAAAGCTTTTTCTCTAAATAACTGGTCCATTGATTATACTTCTAGAACATTTTGCTTTCTGAATGATACCTGCTTCTCTCTCTCTCTCTCTCTCTCTCTGTGTGTGTGTGTGAAATGTAAAGATACTTATAAGCAATCTCAGAGTATAATCCTAGATGTTTATGACTTTTCCAGTCTTGGCAGATGTCTCACAACTAATTTTGTGAGTGTGGTTACGTATGTGTTTATTTGGAACATCATTTTCCCAGTCCTATTTTATAGTTAACCCAACCACATATTGTCATTGACTGCAGAAGACATAGCCTTGGCTAACTGAGGGTCTTAGAGTTGAATGGTGGGAACCGTAGTCAGTGGGCATGCCGGAGAGTTCTCTGTGGACACTGGTATTCCTCACACCAGTCAGGATATTTTACAGGTTGACCCCAAGATCAGTATATTAGAGAGATCCTGTTATAAAGCCTTTAGTGCATGCTTCCGAGACACAGTTTCCTGACAATGTGAGATGCAGAAGGGACTAGCCACATGTATGGGCGGAGTACTTACAACCTAACAGCAAGTGACAAAGATGAAACAGAAAACTGCAGTTCAGTATTATGGTGCTACTATTGCATGGAGTGGCAGATTTCAAAGGAGTGAGTCCTTTGGAGGCAGGAAACAAGATCAGGAAAAGTACCGCTAAGGTGTGATTTTTGTTGTTATTACCACACGAATTATCGTTGGACTCTATGAACCCACTGCTCCTGGCAGCCTTTTTTTTTTTTTTCTTTTTCTATTTTATTTGAGAGGAAGGAAAGAAATTGAGAGGGCAAGGGGGGATAGAGATGGAGAAAGACACCTGCAGAACTGTTTCACAGCTCATGATGTGTCCCCCTACAGGTGGGGAGTGAGGGGTCAAACCTGGGCCCTTGCACATGGTAATGTGTGTGCTCAATCCAGTGTGTGTGCTACTACCCAGTCTCAGAAAAAGTGATTTTTGAGCTGGTTATTGAGTATATATTCCATAGGCACATACTGAGAGAAAAAAAAACCCTATCAGAGAGAGGATAAACAGAGAAATTATCTAGCTTATAGTGCATTCTGGAAGTCGTAAGAGTTTTGCCATGTGTGAAACTAAAGCATACAAAAGAGTGTGGTAGTGTGCTAGAGGGAGAAAGAGCGAGAGAGGGAGAGAGAGAGGAGCCTTTCCTGACTAGACTGCTGTAAATTTGTAGTTTTTACAGGGAATCATTACCAACTCAAGATGCCCTCAGCAGAAATTAATAAAACAATACAGCCTTCTTGGTCTTTTATTTTTCCATTTTTGATAGCACCATTCAAGAAATAATTGATCTTTCTTTTTTAACACTGCTCTCTGTAAAACACTATTGCCTTTGATTAAAAAAAAAAAAGAGCTGATGGTCTACTAGGTGAGTGTTAGGGACAGAATCGGGAGGAGTCGGGACTGCACTCAGTTGCAGAAATGGCGGTCTGTGTAAAGGATCGACCATGTGAAATCGTGGATGACGTGTTACTTGACTTTCAGGATTTCCCCCCCCCCCACCTCCTCCCAAGATCTGAGGTTTTATGTAAAAGCTTCTCCATCTTTAAATGTCAGTGACAGACTTTAAAAGTTTTCTTTTCTTTTTTTTTTAAAGTTTTCTTTTTCTTTTTTAAGAACACAACTCCACACTGCTTTGAATACTAGTGGTGCACTCAAAGCAGTCTTTTAAAGGATTTTAAGTGGGAACCATAAATTTAGATGTCTCATTTTGGAAGATCAGGACTACAGAGATACAATTGAAGGTTTGCTCTTTTAGACATTTGATAACTAGTGCAGCATTAAGCAGTGACTGGCAACAAGCATTAGGCTGATTGGGGCTTGATTCGTTTCAGGGTGAGACCAATTGTTGGGTGACAGTGTAGAGAAAGAGGGTTGATAGAGGGCAAAGACTTTATGATGAGCCGTGAAACACAGTACTTTAAGAGCTGAGGCGGTAGTACAGTGGTAGCACAAATGACTTGAATGTGGAAGTTCCAGCTTTGACCCCTCCAATATCATCAGTAACCAGGACTCAGCTGCTCTAGTCAAAAATAAAATAAAACCTTATGAAATATTATTTAATATGTACCCCAAACTACTGATAAAACGTAACTGATGACATCATGAAAAAAAGGAGAAATGATACCTGAAATAAGTTTTTTTTTGTTTGTTTTTAGGGGTGGACTTACATATGAACTGGTAGGGAAGGTGGTCAGTCATGGCAAAGGAAAGATAATAGGGCTGGCATAACAGCTCTTAGTGCAAGGGGCTGAGATTTCAGACCCCTGTCCACTGCTTTGGAATATAATGGCTGTGGAGGAAGCTTCAGTGCTATGGTGTCTCTTCCTCTCTCAGACTTTCCTTCTATACTGACAAGTTATCCAGGAGTGGTGAACCACTTTCTTTTCACCGGCAAAGAAAGACGGGAAGGCTTAGGTTAGCCATTAAGAGAAGTTTTTGAAAAGTGTGTAATTGTTGAAAATATTTGCTTGTTAGGATATTTCAAAGTATGAAGCCACAAAAGAAGCTTTAGATGAAAGAATTCATTATTGCCTGTTGCTAAATATCCCTGGGTTGCTTAGGAAGTGAGCAGCTCAATTACTTCCTCTGGGACCAGGGACCAGGGCCCGCCATCTTTCCATCGCTCTGTTCCTGGCCAGTGTGCAGACTGAGATGCCTCATAGTGCAGGATGCCACCGAGCCAGCAGCCTGTGCAGAGAATACCACGCAGAGGCAGAAAGGAGTCCTTAAAGTGAGTGTGCTCTATAAAAGAGTCTGCTGCCACTGTCCCAGCTGACCAAAGATGGGTAAAATAATGAATTTAAAAGTTGTTGCTGGCAAAAGAGGTAGAATCATCACGACTGGGCCTGCCACCTTCTGTGAACACGGGATGGGGAGGTTTGGCTTGAGGAGGGCACCTGCACATTTGCTTTCAAGGGAGACCTTGCTAATAACCACCCTCACCCCATCCCCAGAAAAAAAAGTATTATATCAACCAATAAGCCAGTAAACAACATTGATCATATAGGATTTGGAGACCTACCCTTGCACCTCCTGTCATTGAGACCATGAACAAGTTACGAGCCTTCTCTTTTCTTTCTTTTTATTTAATTGATTTATTTTTTATTTATGCCAGCAGGGTTACCACTGGGACTTTGTGCCAGTACAGCGAATCCACTGCTCCTGGTGGCCATTTTACTTTTCTTTCTCTTTCTCTTTTATTTGATAGGACAGAGAGAAATTGAAAGTGGAGGGAGAGACAGAGGGAGGGAGAAATACCGACATCCGTAGACCTGCTTCACCCTCATGAAGCGTTCCCCCAGCATGGGGGGGAGCTCGAATCCAAGCCCTTGAACATGGTAATGTGAGCCCAGCTGGGTGCACTACCGCCCAGCCCCTTTCATTAGCCTCCTCTAGCACAGCCTCCACGCTGTAAATGAGAATGATTTTAGATCCTCGTGAAGTTGCACTGAGCAGAGGTATGTAAGTTATATGCTTGACTACTATGTTTTGAGTGCTCAGTAGACAGAGGTGATGGCTTGATGGGTAGTCATGTTTAAGGGCAGTCCAGTTTTGAGTTTCTGAATTTGAGAAAACTTTTCCCTTAGTCTCAGAACAAAACTCTTTAACAGTAGGATACATTTTAAAGATGCATAGACTGATAGTAAAATTGCCGTAAAAAGAGTCAGCTTTCCATTTGATTAACAGGAAACAGTGAGTTGACATGGAAGAGCACAGAGAGCACACTCTTGAGATCTGACTCTTGAGCCCTCCCCCTGCTCCCTGGAAGGTCAAGGGCACTTTCCTATCATTGGCCTTGACCACCTCACACTCTCTCCCATCTCTCCTGCTCAGCTGATCTCTGATCCTACTTCAAGGGGGGCATTTAAGAGTAGATGCTTAGCAACAACTGAAATGTATTCCTTTAAGCAGTTCTGCAGTTCCCAGCAGTCACATCTTAATTTGAACTATTCCTTTATTCTGGAAAGGTCTTGAAACCAGAGTTAACTTTCAGAGGAGTGACAGGAGCAAGAAAACATCTATATAATGTCCACCACACCAATTTAAACACTTCTTTCTCATATGTACCAAGTGTGGCCCTTTGTACTACTAAGAAAGCCAGCTCCCTGAAGGCTCTTGAATTTCCCTGGGCAAACATCCCAGCATATGGCATCGTTACTATGTAGCCGTAATTTATGTAAATGTGATGTCAGAGATGAAGTAGAATTTAGGGTTATAAATCCACAAGGACACAGCTATAACTCACCCAGATTTATTACCTGTAGGCACATATATCAGGCCTCTGGAATTACTGCCTCCCCTGTAGACAGAGGTTAAGGAAGAAGGTAACAGCTTACATGCTATTATACATACCCAGCAGTTTGTCATTCACTGGTGAAGGGATGAATACAAAATATAGCAGGTGAACTGTCCTTCACCCAACACAGTCTAATGGGTACATTTCAGCAAGAAAGCTCAAAGAAAGATCACCAAATGAGGAGTTAGACACTTCAGTCTGTGACCTAGTTACTAACTTTGTTACGGAACTTTTCTGAACCCAAGTCCACTAGGTGAGAATATTCACATTAGGCGGAGAGAGAGAGAGAGAGACACCCCACTGCATCCCCACAGGGGCCCCATTACATCCCCACAGGTGCTCATCTAGCAGAGAGAGAGAGAGAGAGAGAGCAAACCATGCCCACAGGTCTAGTTTATAATACCCAGATCCCTGTGCTACAAGGACCCGGGTTCAAGCTCCTGGCCCCCACCTGCAGGGGGAAAGCTTCACAAGTGGAAACTTGTCACTTTGCAAGCAGTGAAGCAGGTCTGCAGGTGTCTGTCTTTCTCTCCCCCTCGCTGTCTTCTCCTCCTCTCTCCATTTCTCTCTGTCCTATCCAACAATGACGACATCAACAACAACAATAATAACTGTAACAATAAAACAACAAGGGCAATAAAAGGGAATAGATAAATATTTTTTTAAAAAAGAAGAAACCTTTCTTAAATAAAAAATTTAAAAAAAAAGAAAAAATCTCTGGTGATGACAAGAGAAAAATACATAAAAAAGAGATTCATGGAAGTCTGTAATAACTCATCAATCCCTTACATTACCACTTATTTGATCTAATTGGGAGTTTGCTCCATCTACTCAGGAACAAGACGCCAGTCAAGATTTCTTTATCTCTGAATCTCTCTCCCAATAGCTGAAACACCCACTCAAATAGTTTACTAACTTAACAACTCTGAAGTATTTGCTGTCTATTAAATAGCATCAGTAGTACATACTTTTGGAATAATATGATTCTGTTTCATAGTTTTCAGGCAACTAAAGTTTCTGCCGGGATAGCCTGAGGGTACTTCTTCCCGAGCTAGTGCTCTCTGGGTTGGAGATCACTCAACTGGAGCTGATCTAGGCTGCTGTGTGGGAGAGGGATCAGGAACTTGTGCTGCACCAACTTCCGCAGGAGATACACTCTGGAACTCTCGGAGCTGGAAAGCAATTTCCAAGTGTCTTTAATCAGAAGAGCAGCTGTTTTTATACTTTCCAAGTAGGGTGGAAACAGGATGTGATATAGAGAGGGTGGAGAGAAAAGTGACTGGTGAAAATCAGAGTGTGACAAGGAGGGGGCGGAACAGGCGAGAATCCTATAACTGAACCACCAATGCCCTGGAGTGCTTTATGTAAAAGTGATTTATGTAAATAGACCAAACCTTTGGATCAGTAAATCCCTATATAGGCATATGGATAAGAAGAAGCCAGGGGGAGATTTACTAACTTAACAACTCTGAAGTATTTGCTGTCTATTAAATAGCATCAGTAGTACATACTCTTGGAATAATATGATTCTGTTTCATAGTTTTCAGGCAACTAAAGTTTCCACTAGAGATAACTGAGAGAACATTTTTATTGGCCTTTTCCAAGTTGTGAATCCAGTGCAGTTCCCAGGGTTTAAGCCACTTTCATACATTAGGAAGAATGCTAAATACTTACAATAAATATTATATGTACCAATGTACTCAACAAAGCTATATATAAAGGAACTTTTGTAGAAGAAGAGTCAAGACTGGAGAGATGGGGCAAAACTAGGCCAAAGAGGCTCTTCTTTCATTATGAGGAATTTGATATTATCCTTAATGTAGCAGGAAATTATTCAGGATTCAAGCAAGTGACATGATATAGTTTACCTTATTTAAATATCCCCCTGCTGCTGTGTGAGGACCATGTTTCAGGAATCCATGTAGAAATTGTAAGAGTATGTGGTCCGGAAGGTGGCGCAGTGGTAAAGCTTTGGACTCTCAAGCATGAGGTCCTGAGTTTGATCCCCGGCAGCACATGTGCCAGAGTGATGTCTGGTTCTTTCTCTCTCCTCCTATCTTTCTCATAAATAAATAAAATCTTTAAAAAAAGAAAGTCTTTTAAAAAAATAGAATAGTATTTACAGGACTATTCTAGAAGGATTCTTGGCTAAAGGCTACAACAGTCTGGATTGCCATGGAGACAGTGAAGGAAAAGAGAATGAACTAATTTAAGATGAATTTGGGAGATACAATTGAACTGTTGGTGATTTGGTAGGGTAGTTAATAGAGGATGATTGCTAGGCTTTTGATGTCAACAGCAGAATAGGTTGAGGGGAAAGATGGGAGAGGAGAAGAGATGTAGATGAAGGTTGACAGAAAATGAATCACCCAGGTTTTGATATTAACTTTGTGAAGCCTAATATGTACTCCTGTGTAGCTCTCAAATGTGTAACTGTATATGTAGCTCTGGAGCACAGATGGCATGTCTAGGCTAGAAGTAAACATTTAAACATTATTGGCATGTTGATAGATTTATGACCATGGCAGTCAGTGAGTATAGGGATGAAAAGCAAGTTGGGAGAAAGTCTAAAAGACATTCAATATTCTGAGAGAAGATTGAAGAAAGATATGATAAGAATCAAGAGAATGGTTGGTTAGAGGACACACGTAGAAAATCAGAAGACTGGTGTCTTAACCATCAGAAGAGCATGTCTCGGGCAGAAATCCTACTGAAAGGTCAAATCAACTAAAAGTCAAGAGAAATCCATCAGGCAGATCTCACAGCAAATGATGTCCCTTTATAAATATATATCAATACAGTACTGGGTTGGCAGCCAGGCAGTCGCAGAGCACAGGAAGACAGAGTTGTATAGACCATTCTTTCAAAAAGCTTCTCTAGAAGCATGATGGAGGGAAGAAAAGTAACGAGAAGCAAAGGAGTCATTAAGAGAGATTTTTTTTTTTTGGTTTTTAAAGTTTTTATTATTTTTATTTATTGGAAATTTACAGCTGGAAATCAACAGCTAGAAATTGAGAGAGAAGGAGGTGATGATAGAGAGAGAAAGAAACTGAGAGACACCTGCAGCCCTGCTCCACCACTCCCAAAGTTTTCCCCTGCAGGTGGGGACCAGGGACTTGAACCCAGGTCTTTGTGCATTGTAATGTGTGCACTTAACCAGGAGAGCTGCCACCCAGTCCTGAGAGATTGGGGTTTTTAAAAAATATTCTCTAAATTTTATTTATTTATTATTGGATAGAGACAGAGAGAAATTGAGAGGAGAGGGAAAGATAGAGGGGAAAGAGACATCTGCAGCCCTGCACTTGGGAAGCTTTCTCCCTGCAGGTGGGGTCAGGGATTTGAACCAGAGATTTGTTTTTTAACGTGTGTGTGTGTGTGTGTGTGTGTGTGTGTGTGTGTGTGTGTGTGTGTTCATATTCTGAAGAAGATGACCACTGAAGAAGAGCACCTGATTCATGGTTACAATGATAAAAGAGTTAAGAATAGATGAGCAAATACTTGTTTGAATCTGCTATGAGGAAAATACTCCTGCATGTTATCTACATAGTGATAGATATTAACAACACTTTTTGGAACCATTTTAATATCAACTCAATGCCAACCCAAAGAACTTAATTGGGGCTAGGTCTATGCTAATGATAGTAATGAAAGGATCATTTAAACAGACCTTGGAAATCACAGACTAAAAAGAATAAAAACCCTAAGTTTGCCTGACTTAATTAGAGTCATTTGTCCGGGGGGTTCAAACGCAAGTACTACTTTAAAGTTTGGTGGATTTCTAGAGCATTTAGCTTAATAAAACATTATTCAAGAATCAATACGCCCTGCTATTTCCAGGATTAAAGGGCATATCACTTTTTGCCAAGGGTGCAGCGTTATTTGCTTCATGGCAAATGCATTCTTTCCACATTAGCATAAAAGAGGTTTGATGAGCACAGTTTTTAGTTAGACTTTGATATAATCATCTCTGGACAGGAGAGGCTCAGGCTCAGTTTGCATTTCTGAATTTCCACCAAGGAAATGCAAGTGCCCCCATGACCTGGAGCTATTTTCTTATGGTTTAGTCATCTCCCTGAAGAAAGAGCTACACTCTGATTTCTCACCTTTTCCATAAAGCAAATAGAAAGCTGTTTACAACAGCCTTTGTCTGACTTTAGCATTGATTTTAAATCACCTGGATTGATCATGTGGTTATGGGACTTTAAAAAATCCCAACAAACACCAAAGCCTCTAAACATAATTAGAATTGAAGACTTTTTAATCTGCTAGCATTATGTCCATAGGAGTTTTAAATTATTCTTAACTAATACGTGTGTTAGGTGGAAAAGGAAAAGGCACCATTCTAATGTATAGTGCCTGGGGTTTTGTAGAATCACTCTAGGCACAAAATATTCCTGGTTTTCAAAATGAGGAAGCATCTACAATCTTTGTCTTTAGGGTTTCACGCACAGGCAGTCAGTCTCCTCAGCCAATAAGGGAGCACTATGCAGATCAGCCAGCTGTCATGTCACACACTCCTCGGTTGCAGGACAACAGCGGGACTTAGGCAAGCTGATCTCAACCAGACTTGACAAAGAGGTGGAAGGTCTAAAATTAAATAGGTCAACACAAATTCTCTAATAATAGGTAGATGTGACAGGACAATGAGGGATCCCATAGGAAAACAGTTTTTTTTTCTTCCCCAAGACTGCCGATATTATTGCCTTTTATTTCAGATTTCTCATCATATGAGACATCCAAGTCTGAGGCATCTTATTTAATGATGAAGCAGTTCCTGTCTTTCATTAATTACTCTCTAGGTAGTTTCTGCAAGATTAGTTTTTAACAAAGTCAATATTTATAAAGCTTCAAATACTTTAAGAAGCTGATGTTCCTTTTAAGTTTGTTATTTTTCCAAGACTTGCGGTAGTCTTTCAGTTTCTGTTGTCATGGTGACTAGGTAATATAATAAAACTTTTCAAAGATGGAAACCTGCTTTTAACCATATTGTACCAACCCACTAGGTCTACATGTAGAGTCTAGAGTAGACAATTTATAGTCAGTTTCTCACCTAACTAAAGTCTTAAGTTTACAGACATCAAATTTCAACAATTATTGAGAGAAAGGGGCGGGGGGAATATTTCCTGTTAGTTAAGAGGAAAACAAAGTAGATACCAACAAAGAAATTTTTGTTTTTTGACTCATATTCTTTCTAGTAAAAGATATGTATCCCTGGAATGATTATAATTTAGGGGAGATTCTATTGGTAGCACCTTTCTAAATAACACAGTATTGTTTTCCTCAATATCTATAATTGTCTGTGAATAAAAGAAAAACAGTTAATCCTCTTATCAATAACCTAAACAAATAGATAACACTCAAAATGCAGTTAAAATCCTCAGTCATTAGAGCTTTGTTTCTGAAATTCACCCAAGCCATTTTATACGATTGTAGTTTTTTCTCTATTAATATTCTTTTGATGTTATGACAATAGGAACAAATTACACTCATTCCAATAACATGTTATAGGAATGTTTACAGTATTTTTAGTGTGCATTCTACTACTTAAAGGTGTTATTATATCTTTAAAAATGAAACTGTTTTGAGGAAAACAAGAAATAACCCGTCAAATGTTCCCCTCTATTCTTTTCTCTTCCAGCACATTTCCTTCCTATTTCAAGAAGGATGGCTTTACTCAGTAACTTAGAAATAACACCTAATGATTAACAGGATGATGGATGTGATGAATCACCTTTTTCTTGAGAAATAATAAATCAACATATTCCTACCCATAAATTTTTTACTGAAAAATGTGAAACATTAGCATCATATATTTAACAAGGTGTCAGATAAAAAAAAAAAAAAGCTGCTGACAGAATATTAGCCTCAGAACTAGTAGAACATATTGTTATGTTTCTTTTCAAGAAGTCAAGTAATTCAGATCTAATTTACATTTTCCTTAAATTTAGTTTTACTTCTTATTTATTTTTCTAGTAGTAAATACAGGCGTGATCTGCTTGGACATTGTCAATATTAACCTTTAAAGTTAAGAAAACAAAACCTCCCCAAATAGATTTTTAATCACAAAAATTTGATTGAACTTTAACTTGGGGATTAGAAACTGAAATAATTCATAAGATCAAATTTGCCCTTTTTGTATATTAAGTGCTTCTATCCTGGCTCTTGTTTGAATAGCAGCCCCTCCCACTCACCATTTTATTTTTAGGCAGACTTTTTATTGAATTCTGCTGTGGTTTTTGTTGGAGGCGTGTTTACAGGGCGAATTTGTGATTACATTACAGGATAGCTGATTGTTAGTTACACAGCAAGTTTGCTTTCTTTTCATTTGGGGGGCGTTTTTTCCTAGAGTAGCCAGGGTGTATTGTGGGAAGTGGAGCAGGGCAGTGTCCTTCCCCTGGCTGTATTGATTTGCCCTTCAGCTGTGTGCAGTGCAGAAAGAACCTCAGGCCTTGTTGTTGATTATCTACACAGTGTCTCTGGGAGCATTATTGACCCATTGCCGCTGACTGCCTGTGGCTCTTGATTTTTCACACCGTCTCCATGACACTCATAATAAAACATACTATCTTATTGCTACTCAGTTCTGAAAGACAGCAGATCCAGCCTCTGAACACCACAATGTTTCTGGAGAACATTTATTCTATATAGGTGAAGTGTTGTAGCAATTTTAGGATCTGTGTTGGATAGTTTTAGTAGCTGCCTCTACAGCAAGGTTACAAAACACACACACACACACACACACACACACACACACACACACACACACTTTTGTTAGCTTATATATATAAAGCCAGTAGAAGCTTTGCATATATTGGTAACATATTAAACTTTGCCTTATAAATACAAAATTAATTTCTAAACATTAGGCTAATAAACAGTAATATTCTAGATTCACATCAGGCTTTATATGTGGATAATAGTCACTTTACAAAACAAAATTTGATATGTATCACAGAGACAATGTTATGATCTGTTACTTTAGCAAATTATGTTTTTGGCACTTCATATTACATTTTGTTATTATTTACTATTACACTATCAAAATGTTCTCTATGCTGCCTAATAACTTCTGACAGGTTTTATATGATTTCTTATAACTTACTACCCTTTCTTTATTTTAGTTAGTTAGTTGTCTTGAAACTTTTTTATATAAATTAAGTTATAATTAGTGGGAAAAGCCTTTTATGAGCATCTATTTTTTGGTTTGTATTGGAGGCTTTACATAATTTAATTTTGGATTATTTTAAATTTAGTGCCTAGTATACAATTATCATTAAGAACTCATTTGTACTCTAAGTGTAGATTGGTAATATAATTAAAAAAACTCAAAGATGTTGCAAAACAGGCTTTTATTCTGTTGGTACTGAGAGAATAAAAAAAACACATTTTTTAAAATATGCTTTCAATATTTTAACTACTGTAAGTAATATTACTAACTTCAAAAGGGGGTTAGGTAGCTTAAAAGAGACCCATCTTATTGGCTTCTTTTTTTAAAAAAAGTATTTCATTTATTTTGGATACAGAGAGAAATCAACAGGGAAGTGGGAGTTAGAGAGGGAGAGAGACAGACCTGCAGCATTATTTCACTGCTCTTGAAACAGTCCCCTGCAGGTGGGGACTGTGGGCTTGAACCCCGATCTTTGCACACTGTAATGTGTGTGCTCACCCAGAAGCATCACTGCCCTTCTCTTGGGTTTTTCACAGAGGTATATGGACATTTTTTAAAATGATAGGTCAGGTCTGTGGTTCAATAATCACTTGAGTTAAAGGTTAGGTAAATATTATTGGTTACTTTTTATTGAAGTTCTAAACAACTCTACAATTTTCATTAGTTAAAACAAATATTTTTCTTTTTTCCTGCCAGAGCTTTTTGTTGAATCTCCACACCCTGGCACAAGTCTGCCTCTCCTGGTAGACCTTTTTTTAATATAATGGGTGGAGCCAAAAGAAGTAATAAATAACAAGAGTTTACTTGGAAAGTGCTGCTTTGCTGTGTGCATGACCCAGATTCTAGCCCAGTCCTCACAGCATTAAAGGAAACTTTGGTGCTGTGGTCTCTTTCACTGTCTTTCTCTGACATTTCTGCTTCTCTCTGAAAGTAATAGTAATGATAAGGTAAGAGAGAGAGAGAGAGAGAGAGAGTGAGAAGATGCTTCCCCTTTGCACGGTGGTTCTTAGTTGTGACTGGATGTTCAGGCTCCAGTCCTTATGCATGTTAAAGTGTGTGCTATCTCTGAGCCCCCAAATAAAAACTTTCTTCTTTTTCTTTTCCTTTTTCTTTTTTATTGCTGCCAGAGTTATCACTGGGGCTCAGTGCCAGCACTACAAATCCACTGCTCCAGGCGGCCATTTCCCCCTATTTTGATAGGACAGAGGGAAATTGAGATGGGTGAGGGAGATGGAGCGGGAGAGAGACCTGCAGACCTGCTTCAGTGCTCATGAATCTTCACTGATCTTGTAGTGTCCCTGCTGCACGTGGGGAACAGGAGCTCTAACCTTGGTACTTGTGCTGGTCTTCGGGCATAGTACTATTGTGCTTAAACGGGGGCACCCACCACCTGGCCCCCAAAGCAAAACTTTGCGAGCAAAACCTCCAGTCAATAAATTTCTATTTAGGCAATTATAATAAGGCTGATTTGTACTTACCAGTTTCACAAAGTACTTCATCTAAGGTCTCTTTTCAGGATCTCTTTCAAAATGCTTTACTGTCTGTCACACTATTACAATGTATGCCAACCCTGCCTCACTATTGGAAGACTTAATCATTTTGACACTTGATACCAGTGAGTTTTGCCATTTAATTTTTTTTAACCATTTTGTTTGTCTGTGGATTTACTTTTTAAACCATTTTGTTTGTCTGTGGATTTACTTTTTTTGTCTTTCAGATTTCATGACATCTTAGGTTAGATTTGGGTTTCAGTGACACTGCTTTTTTCCCCCCCTTTTGTTGCCCTTGTTTTTTATTGTTGTAGTTATTATTGCTGTTGTTATTGATGTTGTCGTTGTTAGATAGGACAGAGAGAAATGGACAGAGGAGGGGAAGAAAGAGAGGGGGAGAGAAAGATAGACACCTTCAGACCTGCTTCACCGCTTGTGAGGCGACCCCCCTGCAGGTGGGGAGCCGGGGCTTCAAACCGGGATCCTTACGCGCTTTCATCCACGTGCACTTAACCGACTATGCTACCGCCTGACTCCCGACACAGTTTTTTAAATGTGTGCTTTTAAAAGTCTCAAGCTGTGCTAATGGGAGAATAGTTTTATTAGCATTTTTGCCAAGTATTACTTAGCTTGGTGGAAGCTACATAGCAGGACCTTAGTAAGCTGTCCTTTTGTGGCACACACACACATTTTCAGCACTTAGGCTGTGTTGAATTTGAATATAGCTGGTTCTCATTTAACTTTGGTTTATAGCCACTTGGTGTGAATAGAGCCCAGTGACAGAGAAACAAGAGGAAGATGTTCCATTTCTCATTCCTGCAAATCAGTATTGTTCCTCTATTACCAGAGGTAGGGAACATCTGGCCTGAGGGACTGTCTGCCCCCACAGAATCATTTAGTCTGGTCCTGTCAAGGCAATTGGAGCTTTTTTTATAACAGCATTAAATTCTAAATTTTAAGTTGATAATTTTTCATGTTCTTTGAATAATATTCTAAATATCCAAGTGGCCCTTGGCAGAGAAAAGCTTCCCCACCCCTGCTTATATGAAACACAAATTCCCCTCCCATCATTCTGTATGCAACTACTGAGGAAATTTTAGGATTTAGATAATGAGAGAGATGTGATAAAACCTCTCTAGCTTGCAGGCCAAGGCTTTCTGTTTGTTTTTTCAAACCTAGGTGCACAGACTCAGGCAAGAGTTCAGTACCCTCTGGGGAAAATAACAGGGTTCCTTTGACCCATTGTTATGCAAACACTGTCCTTTCAGAACCGACCTTTGCTTATATGGATTTCACATCCACAGTGTGTTAGGTTTGAGTTCTCTGTGTAGGAGTCTGGTATCAAGTTTATAATAAAACGCTGGTCACAGTGGTTCTGAGCCCTCCCACCTGATCATTTTGATGGCGTGAGGTTTGTTTTCCACTTAAGCCTAAGTATTTCTGTATGTCTTTGGACATTCAGAACCACTTTAAAGTATATATAAGGTTCTCTCTAACCGAGTCATAGTGATCAAGTATTGCAAAGGTTAAGGCTTATCATCTGCAAAAAGAAAAAAAAAAAGTGAGGTTTCATCAAAAACTTCCATCCTCACAACCTTTCGACCACAATTTGATGATTATTATTGATTATTTCACAGCCTTTCACTCACACTCTGCCACTGTGGCCAGCCCTGATATACAGATAGGGCTGCAGTCCAGCTAAAATAAGACTCCATCTTGATAATGGACTGAGATGAGATACTGTTATTTGATAAAGATAATTGATGTTTCACAGTGAATTGGAAAGCAGCTTGAAGTGCACCACATTTGGAGCTATATTCTGTCCACAAATATGGTAGTTGTTTATAAAAATAGAACAAAAGAAATAAAGTCACATAGTTGGGCATGGCTTTTTAGAACAGTCACTGCTATTGTTAGTTGTGCCGCCACACACACACACACACACCATGAATGATCATTTTGAGTTCTGAAAGAAATAGAAAGGAACATATCACATTGTCTTTCTCCCCTCTATGGTTTCAGGTTAGCTAAAGTCTTATGTGATGGGTGTTATTGATCAACTACTTTGCAGGCTTAATACCCAAATTGTGTGTTTGGGTTATAATAAATCACTGTCGTGTACAAACAGGGTAACAGGTCAAAATTAACTTTCACGGTACCACTTATTTCTTGACCATTTGCATCCTGTATGGAAACGCAATTTAAATTATTGATCACAAAACATCATGTCTCCCAGTAAGTACAATTCAAATAATCTGTCAACGCAGGCTGGATTTTACCTTGTTTATTAATAAATTTCTCAAAAAATAATAAGTTACGTATAGTGTTTGTCCATCACACCCCCTTCAGCCACTGGGTTTCAGTTGATTAAGGTATCGTTCATCTTAGCTACTGTTCATCCGATTCCTTTTAGTCTTATCACCTTCGTAACCCCTAATTAAGCAATAAGGCTTGACAGGGAGCATGGTTATCATGAGATAATGACACCCCAAGTGTGTTGGGAGGCACAAGGTTCAGCTGAGTGCTTCGAAACCTCTTGGGGTGTGATTATCTCATGATAAACATGCCACACTGCTGCTCATTGATGGCATTGTTGCATGGACGGACAGACACACACACGTTCTCTCTCTCTCTCTCTCTCTCTCTCTTTCTCTCTACTGGAGCAGAGGTAAAATTGACATTTCTTTGCCCATCTTCTCAACCACCCCCGTTGTTGACTGTAGAAAGCTGTTGGTTCAGATCCCAGACAAGTAAAATGTTAAAATCTCATAAAGTTAATCTTTCTTGAACTCCTGTTGCAAAATTAGTGAAGTGGATGCCTTTGTAGCATCAAAAAATGGTATTTCCCAAATAGATTATTTTACTTTTTTTTCTATTAATGTTCAAATAAAAACAAGAATAGGGGCCGGGTGGTGGTGCACCTGGTTGAGCACACACTTTACAATGCACAAGGACCTGGGTTCAAGCCCCTGGTCCCCACTTGCAGGGGGGAAAGCTTTGCAAGTGGTGAAGCAGTGCTGCAGGTGTCTGTCTGTCTCTCTCCCTCTCTGTCTCCTCCTTCCCTCTCAATTTCTGGCTGTCTCTATGCAATAAATAAATAAATAAAGACAATAAATTAAAAAATAAACTGAAGAATAGGAAAGCTATCAGGGGAGGGAATGGAATACAGAGTTCTGGTGGTGGAAATTGTGTGGAGTTGTACCCCTCTTATCCTGTGGTTTTTGTCAATGTTTCCTTTATATAAATAAATTAAAATAAAAAAATAAAAACTGAAGAATTCGATATCTCCCATAGAGAACTCAAACTCTCCTAAATGAATCACTATTATTCTTCTCTAATTTATACTCAAATTTTTTTTAGCAGTTTCAATCTAATAGGTATTGGATAAGTTAAAACCATTAATATAATTATGAAATTGAAGTAATTTTTTTGGTAAAGTGAAACATTTTTCTTATGAGTTTCTACCAGATAAAGCTGCAGGGACTTTGACCTATTTATTAGATAGATGACTTGTAGTGCTTAATAATATCAAGAAAATTTATTTGTCTCATAGAAAATAATTTATTATTTTTTACTAGTGATTTAATAATGATTGACAAGATTGTGGGATAAGAGGGCCACAATTCCACACAGTTCCCACCATCAGAGTTCCACATCTCATTCCCTCCATTGGAAACTGGCCTATTTATCCCTCTGGGTGTATGGACCAACGATCTCTATGGGGTGCAGAAGATGGGAGGTCTGGCTTCTGTAATAGCTTCTCTGCTGGACATGGGCATTGGCAGGTCAATCCACGCCTCCAGCCTGTGTCTGTCGTTCCCTAGTGGGACAGGGCTCTGGGGTTGTGGGGTTCCAGGACACATCGGTGAGATCCTCTGCCCAGGGAGGTCAAGATGGCATCATGGTAGCATCTACAACTTGGTGGCTAAAAAGCATTAAGATATAAAGCAGAGCAAATTGTTTAATAATCAGGAACATAAAAATAAGGATATTGTAGGTGATAATTGGAGTCTTCATGTTGGAAGAATCTAGGAAGTCTATTTTAAGTATATTCCAGGGCCCATGACTTTGACCTATTTATTAGATGACTTAGAATAATAATATTAAGTAATTTTATTTGTCTTAGAGAAAATATTTTTAAACAACTTCAATTCATTTCAAATTTTTATTTGTTTGCTTGTTTCTTTAAATGAGAGAGATACAGAGTGAGAGAAAGAGAAAGACACCAGAGCACTACTCAGCTCTGGCTTATGGTGGTGGTGGGGATTGAACCTGGGACCTCAAATCCTCAGTCACAGAGTCTTTTGCATAACCATCATACCATCTCCCAAGCCTAGAAAATATTTCTTAATGCTTATTTATTTTCACTTTTATGGGTGAAATAGAAAGACCAGAAAGAATACTACTTAACTTCATGTAGTTGGTATTGTGGATTGGAATCTAAATTTTAATGCCTGCAACACAACTTCACTGTTCTGATGGCATTTTTTCCCCTTTCTTTTATGATAGAGACAGAGAAACAGGGAGAAGGAGGAGAGGGGGGCCAGAAAGGGGGGGGGAAAGGGGAGACAACTGGAGCACTGCTCATGAAGCTCTCCCCACTCTGAAGGTGGGTCTGGGAACTTGGCACTTTGCACTTAGTAGTGTGTGTACTCTACCAGGAGTGCCACCACCCAGCTAGTTCTTAAAATAACTAATTCTTAGAACTGGGTCAAAGACATATAGGAGTTCACTATACTATTTCATCTGTTCTTGTGCATGTTGAAAATTTCCTTAACAATTTCTGAATGCCAGGAGATATTAATATATAAATATATAATTAATAATAAATATTAATATTACCAC
This sequence comes from Erinaceus europaeus, assembly GCF_950295315.1. Taxonomy (NCBI): domain Eukaryota; kingdom Metazoa; phylum Chordata; class Mammalia; order Eulipotyphla; family Erinaceidae; genus Erinaceus; species Erinaceus europaeus. The sequence continues at coordinate 72,130,543 of NC_080176.1, forward strand.
TAGTAGTCCTTATGAGATAAAATGCACTTACACCACATTCTACTTTTTTTTTTCTATTTCTTTTGTTATTAGATAGGACAAAGAGAATGTGAGACAGGAGAGAGGAGAAAGAGGAGAGAAAAAGAGAGATACCTGCAGACCTACTTCACAGTTCCTGAAGCCTCCCACCTGGTGGTGGGAAACAGGAGCTTAAACCCAGGTTCTTGAGCATGGTAATATGTTCTCAACCTCACACACCACCTCTCAGACCGCTATGCTGTTAATACTGTAAACTCCTACCTCTCTCCAGGCTCCCTAGCAGTCTTTCTGCTCAGGTGACACCATCTTATTTTCAGTTACTCTACTGCCTGGATCTTTCTAGCTCCAGGACATTTGACTTAATGTTTTCTCATTGAGAATTTCTCTTTGGTCCACCCCTTGTAGTCTGTCTCCTTCTTTTGAAGCTACTACTACCCTGGCTTGTTCCTGAACTTGACGGTTACTTGTCGCCTCATAGCACAGCAGTGTTAGTGCTCTGTTGCTTGCAAGGTGCTTATCCCAACCCCATTCTCCTTTACTGGAGTAACACCCAGAGCTCCATCTGCTCCACTTCTGTTCTCCTGATTTTCGGACTTCAGCCTTGGGCACAACAGAGGGAAAAAGACATCACTTCTCACTTGTTCCCCTCCACCTCTGTTTCATAATCAGTAGTAGAAAAACTGGCCAACGGAAGTTTTGAGTTAATCTTGAGAGGCATGAGAAGACCAGGAATAGTGAGGAGTCCCTCCTCTGTTAAGCCATGAGAGTAAAGGGTAGGGGCAAAAAAGAACCCCTTAATTTTTTTTTCTTTTGCCTCCAGGGTTATCACTGGGACTTGGTGCCAGCACTATGAATCCACTGCTCCTAGTGGGCATTTAAAAAAAAAAATTGGATAGGACAGAGAGATATTGAGAGGGAGGGGGAAATAGAGAGAGAAAGAGAAAGATAGACACCTGCAGACCTGCTTTACCACAGCTGGGGGCTCGAACTGGAATCCTTACATGGGTTCTTGTGCTTCATACTATGTGCACTTAACCCAGTGCGCCACTGCTCAGTTCCCCAGCTCTACAAATTTCCCATATTGTATCAATCCTATGGGTCAAACAGTAGCAAGTTTGTAAACAACATATGCCCTGCAGGTTGTCTAGAGATGTGAATAGGAACTTGAGTGATTATATGGTGGGAAAAAAGCAAGGAATGCATTTTATTAAACCTTCAATATCTTATATTTCTACCTCTACTTCTATTAATGTGTGGTTTATTAGCAGTCCTCCAAGATAACATACAAAGTATAAATACAGTGCTCTGATTCAAAATGCCATGTCGGAGATCTCTAAGAGGAGCTGGATACTAGCGGAGAGAGAAGACCTACATCTTTCAGTTCAATTTCTGCATTATGAGTTCATATGTATATGTAATTTAATGAACTGTTCAGACTCTCCATGCTTTTCAGAATATAAACTTATTCTGCCACATTTCTAACATTCTCCACTTCTTCCAAATTAGTGTATATAATCAGTTAAAATGTAAGGCATAAGACCTGCTCAGTATAAAGCAACCTCAAGCCCATGCTGTTTAATTTTATAAAGCTCTCATAATGAAAAAGAATAATTCAGCTAATCAAATTGCAGCTTCCTTTTTTCCTTACCTATCTTGATTAAGGCAGCTGGTCTTTTGTAATCACTCCTTCTTCAGCCTCAGAATCCATTCCTAGGTAGACAGCTGTCAGTAGCAAAATGCAATAATGTGAATGCTTTTCAGCTGGGACAATATCAGCTCTCTGGTCCTCATAGAATTAGCAACAGTATACAAAAACTGAGCATTTCTAAGTTAAAAAAGTTTGTAGGAAGAGACTACTGCACTCTAGCTTTCTCTTCTTCTTTTTCTTCTTCTTCGCTCTTTTTTTAAAATAAATCTTTTTTTAAGTTTATTATCTTTATTTTAAAGAGACAGCCAGAAGTGGAGAAGGTTAGGGGGGTTAGAGAGGAGAGAGACAGAGAGACACCTGCAGCACTGCTTTACCACTCACAAGGCTTTCCCCCTGCAGGTGGGGACCAGGGGCTCGAACCTAGTCCTTGAGCACTGTAACATGCGCTCAACCAGGTGCGCCACCACCTGGCCTTGATTTATCTCCTTCTCTGCCCCACTGTAACATGCGCTCAACCAGGTGCGCCACCACCTGGCCCTGCTTTATCTCCTTCTCTGCCCCATTCCTTTTTCCATTTCTCTTCATCTCTATTAGAAGAAGAAGAAGAAGAAGAAGAAGAAGAAGAAGAAGAAGAAGAAGAAGAAGAAGAAGAAGAAGAAGAAGGAGAAGAAGAAGAAAAAAAAAAAAAACCTAGCCCCTAGCTATGGTGGATTTGCCACGCAGTCACCAAGCCCCAGCAATAACCCTGGAGGCAATAAAGAAAAAATAATAATAATTAAAGCTTGAATGCTCTTAAAAAAGTAGAAAAGAATACATTTCTAAAAATGCCAGACGTACTGATTAGTAATTAACTTTGAAAACTAGTACAGATTAAAAGTTTACAAGGTGAGCCATATGGAACTTGTGACATGGAGAATTATTCCAAGTAATAAGTGCAGTGTGTCTAACACAAACGCTGTTGGATGAAAGTGTGGTAGACCAGACTTTTCTTCTCAAGGACAATCCAACACAGCCTCAAATATCTCACTGGCTAGGGGTTCAGGAGCAGGGGAGCTATAAATTGCGGTTATGTATATAGTTTTCCACTGAGCAGCAAATTCTAGGTTATGTATATAGTTTTCCACTGAGCAGCAAATTCTAACTCTGGGTAGTTGCCCATCCTTTAGACAGAAGTGGCTGAACAGTGGCTGGCGTTGTGACGGCCATCATGTTGGTCCAGATTGCAGGCCACCTCACTATTGTAATCTTCTCATATGCTGTAAAGTTACACACCTCCGAGCACAAATCTAGAAGCTAGGAATGTTGTTGGTTATTGAGCGCATCTTTTGTCTGTTTTCACGTATCTGACACATTGCAATGGCATGAGTTGGGAGAGGAAAGGGGCACTGAGTAGACTAACAAGTTAGTACCTAAGAAGAAAAGTAGAAATGCCTCATGAGTGATTTTGGAAATATTAATATCTTGCAAACATACACTTGTGAGATGAAGCAATTATGTCTGATAGCAAGAATTTAGAACTCAGAAAGGAAAATAACTTTTATCAACAAACAATTTGGCATATGGATGCCACGGTTGACATAGTAATCAATTTAATTTTTTTCTTTTCTTTTCTTCTGGAATGATGCCATTTTCTGTAATGAGATGGGACTGCCTGGAAAAATAGTAAACTTGCTGACCACTCCATGAAGCCACATACTGTGATTTTAAATTTTTATTATCGTAAAAAGTGTGACGTCATGTCTAGGGTAAAGGCTCTTTAAAAATTGAATTTGTATCCAAAGAAATGCAGAAATGTATCTAATTTACCTCGGTCTCCATGGATAGGTCTTTTGAGCTTTTAACTCTGTAAATGCTCCATTTTAAGTGTGATAGCAAAGCACTTTTGCTCAGCTGTCAAAAGGAGCGGCTGTCTAGGGAAGATGGTGGGATATGGTGGGGGTTGTTTTTCCTGTTCACCCTAATTTATAGGAAACCCTTTCACAGGATGGTATTTTCCTGTAAAGTGATCAGTCATCTCCCAGGATAATCTTCAGATTACTGGATACATTTTTGTCAGGGATCAGGCAGATAAATTGCTGTCAGTCAATTGTATGACAATTGCCTGGGGGAAACAGACTCTTTCTTGTTCGTGTGTCACTTATTTACATTTTTGTTGATGAAAATGGAACTGCTCTGACTGCTCATCCATTACTGGGTAAGGGCATCTTGCCGCTCTCTGCATATAACTATGTGCTCCAGCAAAGTAAATCGAAATTCTGAGAAACTCAAGGCTGTTTGCTGAGCATTTGAGTTCCTTCTTTGTCAGCTTATCTCTTAAGTTTTGACCACTGGATACAGTTCTCATTTGAAGAACAGAAATCTGTTTATTATGTCCTAGGATTTCTTCTATTTTTGTTATTTTTCTCCAAAAAATTTCCCAAGATGATTTAAATATAAACTCTGATAACACTGAGTGTGTTTATATTGCAAGAGTACTAATTAATAATCTCTGTGATGTTTAAAATAAGGAACAGCAAGATTTGTAGTAATCTTTGCCTGTAGAGTGTTCATAAAAAGTACCGAACCCAGTTACATGCATGCAACATTCAACCTAGAAATTACATTTTTAAGTCTTTAAGAGTTTAAGAGGGGATTTGACCAAACTAATCACAGTGTTAGATTTCCAGAAAGTAGCTAGTAGTTTAATAATTAATTCAGCAAATATTTGAGGAATCAGTGGTACAAAACTCAGGTGAATTAAAATTTTAAGGTGCTAGAATTTCAGTCACAAACAGACTAGTTTTTAGACACTTATCAGATATTTGTTCTAGTGTAATATTAAAGTATGAAAGACTCTAGCAGCTTTGGACACTTGGACTTATATATTTTCTTAAGCTAGTATGACACTAGGCATAAAACCTCAAAGTAAGGACTAGCATGCTTAGTGTCTGCCTTTTGCTGTAAACTAACTAGACAAGTTGAAAATAGAGGAGAACCTCGAGAAAGCTTTTACCTCAGAAATACAGTCTACTTGAATGCGGAGGATGGGTTCTTCTCCAAAGTGTTATTCCCTGACAAGAGCAAGTGTAAGAGTATAGAAATGAAACTAAACACAAATGTAGAATATGCATCATCTGTTTCTTTGGAGGAAAAAAAAATCTGTATCCTAGTGGAACTAGATCTACCGCATACTTAAAAAAAAAGTTTATGTACCTCTGTCTGTCGGATACAGTTGAAATTACAGGTCTCTTCCAAATCACATCCATAATTATCTATCTCTGAACCTTGACTAGTTCTTGCTTACCTCACAGATTCGATCCTCTTTCATCCCCTGCCACTAATTATCCACCTCAACCTCCTGAAATGTGGTTTTTCATACTAGCAAGTGCTACATAATTTTTCTTTCACCAGAGTGACTACTACGAAAATGCACTTGGATGCTTCCAGTTTCTGACACATTCCACCCTCCTCCTGGCTACGTTTGTGTGACGTTGCAGCCACAGATATAGAATTCTGGCAGCACAGGAAGGCTAGTCTATCCAATGAGCCACACAGAGACTGAAAGCTACAGGACAAGTAGTTGAAATTAAGGTACATTTGGTAACTGGGCCACTTGCTATGTTTGAAGCTTAATGATCTCCAATCAAAGAGCAAAGCAGGCAATTGAGAGGACTGCCAGAAGGATTACAACATCAGCACATCCCATCATGTAATGTGAATTCAGAAATATTGAATAAGAAGCCGACTCTGATCGCTTCCCATTCTCATCATTCATCCTTGCATTAATCATTTTTGTAATACAAACTGATTGATAATCTTTTTCTGCTCGCTAGGAGCTCTCAAGAGCATCTTCACTCTGCATAAGAGTTGGTCCCTATCTTCTTTCCTTCATTCCTCCTTCCTTTCTTGAACTTAAATACAAGGAAATATTAGATTAGATTCCTTTTGTTCATATACTTAGAGATGAAATTGGGGCTTCACTTAGAGATATGTTTATAATTTACTAATAACTGAGCATATTTAAAGTTCAGTCTCAGGTAAGGTGGGGGCTTCAAATATTGCCATAACCAAATTTACCAGAGAAACCAAATTCCTTAATTTGGAAATGTCAAGAGCATAGCAGCGGGCTTCCAGGTGGTAGCACCCTTGGTTAAGTATACATAATATCATGCACAGGACCTGGGTTCTAGCCCTTGCTCCCCACCCGCAGGGGGGAATTTTCAAGAGTGGTGAAGCAGGTCTGCAGGTGTCTATGTTTCTCTCTCCCTCTCTGTCTCCCCTTCCCTCTTAATTTCTCTCTGTCCTGTCAAGTATAACAGAAAGGAAAAGAAAAATGGGAAAGGAAAAAAAAAAAAAGGAAAAATGGCTACCAGGTGTGGTAGATTCATAGTGCTGGCCCCTAGCCCCAGCAATATCACTGGTGGCAATAAAGTTTAATAATAATAATTAAGCAGCTTTGGAAAATTAATACAAGTAAGAGTATAAGATAGGATATATAATAGATTAAATTAGACTGCTTGGCAGATATGAGAACCATGTAGTATTAGATGACACCAGTTCAAATTTGTGTTTTCTCTCCAAGGCAGTTATTCATATAGTGGGGCCAGATGGTGACATACCGAGCTAAGCACACAGATTACAGTGCACAAGGACCCAAGTTCAAGCCTCTGGTCCCCTCCTGTGAGGGGACAGCTTCATGAGTGGTGAAGCAGGGCTGCAGATGTCCCTCTGTCTCTTTCTCTCTCTATCTCCCTCTCCCCTTTCAATTTCTCTCTGTCCCTTTCCAATAATAAATAAGTAAATATATTATAAAAAAAACAACCCTCGGCTTCCTTTATTCAATTAGGGAGGAGACCCTCTGAGTTAGTTAGAACTGCCCAGAAATATTGAAAACAGAGCAAAGGAAATGGTTCTCCTCTCTGCTTTGTCTACTAGTATAAAATGGAGGTTTTATAAATCAATATTAAATCACTAATAAAGAACAAATAACAAATAAAAATATTACATAAATGTAATAAAATAGATAAATAAGAAATGAAATAGAGGTTGAAGTCTAGAGCTTCAGCAAACAGCAAAGCCTGATATGGGTGTGTATTTTTTTATTACTATTTTGTTCACTCTACAATGGCCTTGTAAGCTTGTAGACTTCTTTCTTTTAAGCTTCTTTAATAGTTCACTTGAGAGGTAGAAAAGAGCATGTTAATGTTTTATAAAAGTGACCTGCAAATAGCCTTCAAAAAAAGATAAAGCAACTGGATTTCCCCATACCTGACACAGAAGGAATGACATTTCTAAACCAGAAACAGTATCATGTGAGGCTAATATTAATGAAAGTTAAGGTATCTAAATCTTTAATTGCTTGAGGTAAGAAATGGCAACTTGCTCAAGACCTTTGAAATCAGAAAATCTGATTTTAAAACAAATCTGGATTAAACAATGAATTGTACAGAGGAAAGGAAGTAATTACTTTCCTGAAACAATATATATCCTTCTCCATGGTCTCTGGCAGAGTTTTTTCAAGTATGATTTGATCAATAACCTCACAGTAGTGGCAGATATAGAAAAGAATAAATGTTTATCACACTTGTAAACATCTGAGGCAAAGCTGAAGTATTTGCTGAAAAGGCAACATCCATTCTCAAATTTCCCCATGGGTCAGATTGGGAGAATAGAGAATGGGAGTGACTGTTAGATCTACAAGATTGGGTATTAATGACTTTAACAGGAAGTGAAACTAACAGTGGAATTCCGACCCCCCCCCCCCCCAAGTATCAGGAGACATCCTGAAACAGTGAAATAAAAAATAGGGCTGAATGATCCAAAGGGTGTTTCATTCCTGTGTGAACAGAGAACACATACTTGGCATCCAAAGGGACTTCAGGGGAAAGTTGCTTTTTTGTGACTTCTTAAAAGCACATAAACATAACCAAGCCCTTAAAAAATCATTCCATTTCTTGCAGAGAGAAAGAGAGAGAAGAAGGAAGGAAGAGAGAAAGAAAGAAAAGAAAAGAAAAGAAAAGAAAAGAAAAGAAAAGAAAAGAAAAGAAAGATGCTTCTTAGTTTATCTGGCAATGTGTTTTGGTATCTGGACAACCTAGATTGCAGCTCTCTCGGCAGAAAGATGAATAAGTAGCCTAGATTATAAGCAGAAGAGCAAATGGCAGCTGACAAGAGTGGGAGTAGAAATATTGTTATCAAGAGCCAACCGATTTGCAGAGGGAAATCATCCTTCTTCATTTTTCATTTCTTCTTTCATTTAGCTGCGTGCCTTTTAATCAAATCATGAATGTGTGTGTGTAAAGTAAAACTGGCTCGCCCCCTGGTTCTGGTATTTGAGAAGTCATTCTTTTCCCTCATAGTTTATCCACGGAAGTCAAAGAACAGGGAAGGAAGCCCTCCTTATCATTGTGTTGTTTTCTTTTCATCCTATGAAAACAAAAGCAAAGAAGGGAGACAGAAGCAGGTGTACACTTGGGCCTCATGAGTCTCCTCAAACCTGAGCAGGGGCATGCTAAGGTCATAGGGTGTTTTCTCAAAAGAACAGTTTAATATCCAAAAGCCCCAGTGTGTAAGCAGGGAAGCTCTAGGTGTCCTGGGGTTTCTGTGGCCCGCTCTGCCCCATGGACCTGTAAGAGATTAGGTTTGAACGGGAGGTCCCTCGGGAGCCGAGCGTGTTCCCAAAGCACTCTCACTGGGCCTCCTGGAGGCAGAGGTCAAGTGCTGTCATCTCTCAACACATATATTTGACACTGCAATTGTAGGCATAATACAAGTTTTTTATGGGTTCTGTTTAATAAAACTGGGTCAGAGTAGGCTTTCTTAAAACCTGGAGGTAGGGGCATACTTCATGTGGGGCAAAATGGTCTACAGGGAAGGAGTTGAATTCTATCAGCGTACTTGAAGGCAGTTTAGCCTTTGCGGCTTCAAATTAATCATGTAGCCTCCACCCTTCTTCACCATGCTGTTTGCTTTCCTACCTCCTCTCATATAGAATTCTGTTACCTGCATGTAGGAGGTCCTTTCAATGAATCAATCACCAAATGTTGTAATAATTGTTAAAACAAGTTTCGGAAGGAAGGAAGGAAGGAAGGAAGGAAGGAAGGAAGGAAGGAAGGAAGGAAGGAAGGAAGGAAAACTTTTGCACACTGAAAAGCTTTCTTTTAAGCCACAAGTATTTTTTAATTGCTTGTTTGTGAGTTTGACTCTGATTTAAATGACTCATACAAAATAAATTAATGAGCATGTTCTACTTAAAAATGAGAAAATATCTCTTACACATTTAGAAATGTTCACTGAGAAATTACGGACCTTACTCTTGGTTGTTCCAGGTCCTCGATAGCATGTTATAGCACTTAACTGTGGAGGAAAATAAGCTTTTGGCAACAGTACTCCAACCTATTACCTCTGTAAACATGGTGTCACATTGAAAGTATAATAATTTAGCCCATGATTTTTAAAAAAATTTTTTGTTTTAATATTTTATTTTATTTATTCCCTTTTGTTGCCCTTGTTTTAGTTATTATTGTTGTTGTCGTCGTTGTTGGATAGGACAGAGAGAAACGGAGAGAGGAGGGGAAGACAGAGAGGGGGAGAGAAAGATAGACACCTGCAGACCTGCTTCACCGCCTGTGAAGCGACTCCCCTGCAGGTGGGGAGCCGGGGTTCGAACTGGGATCCTGATGCCGGTCCTTGTGCTTTGCGCCACCTGCGCTTAACCCGCTGCGCTACAGCCCGACTCCCAGCCCATGATTTTAAATACCTGGGGATGGCCTCTGCATGAAGAAGTCAGTGTGATATCTCTCTGTCTCTCTCTCTTTCTCTCTCTCTCTCTCTCTCTCTTTCTCTCTCTCGGGAGAGATAGATAGATAAACAGATAGATAGATAGATAGGTAGGTAGGTAGATAGATAGGTAGGTAGGTAGGTAGGTAGGTAGGTAGATAGATAGATAGATAGATAGATAGATAGATAGATAGATAGATAGATAGATAGATAGGAATCCAGCACTGCTGCTTTACCACTTGTGAAGCTTTCCCCCTGAAGATGGGGACCACAGGCTTGAACCCAGGTCCTTGAGCACTATAATGTGTGCACTCAACCAGGTGCACCATCACCTGGCCTCTCTATAAAGTTTTAAATTTCAAAATACAGTATGAAAACCTTGATAGAGATCATCAATGAAAAAAAAAAATCCTGACCATTTAATTTTTCTATTTGAAATGAGATTTTCTGACTAACAGTAGGAGAGTCCTTAGTCTCTTTTCATTCTGCACTGCTCATCTTTGCATCGGATTAAAAGAAAATTGGAGACGGATTTAGGATTGGAATGTTTTTGAATACAGAAATTCAGAAATATATTTTTTAGAAAATAAATATTAGAAGTAACATACATTAAATAATGACACTATTTTTTTAAGGTAGAAAAAGTAATCCTTAGAACTCTCATCCACTTATTCTGGTTTAAAATTTTCATGAAATAATGGAGCGGGGAGAGGAAAACTGTTCAAACTTATTCCATGAGATCATCCTTTAGATTAGTCTGGGAAATCTGAGTCCTAGGAAAACATCTTGAAATATCTCAGCAGTAAAGCACCAGCCTCACATGTATAAGGCCCCAGGTGCAATGCCAGCACCTCATATACAAGAGGCTAGCCAGTGCCCTGAACTCATTCTCTCTCACCCATAAAAATAAATAATGATCTAGAAAAATAGGGTTGAAAAAGCAGTATTGAGGGGGGCACCGTAACAAGAAACATTTTCTTTGTATGGCTAAATAGTCAAGAAGACAGAAAGATAGATTATAGCAGAGAGAAATCAAGGGAAAGTAACCAAGATAAGGAGGAGAATTTAGCTGTTCATACATTCATTTCAATACACTACATTTCAACAGTTCAGAGACGCAGAAGGAAGAGTGGTGAGACAAACAAGACAAAGCAAAACAAACCAACCAACCCTGCAGGTATCCACCTAAGTAAGGCAAACACTGGACTTGAAAAAACCTTTCCAAAGAAAAGAAGCCAGCTCATGACCCTGCTCTGACAGTTCCCTGAACACCAGAATCTTGGCTTCTATCCTCTCCCCCTATGTGGTTTGCTAGGAGTGCAGTTTTCAGTGACAAGCTCCTGTCCTCTGGATCTGGGATAATGCCACAGCTGACGGGCCTGCCACGGCTTTCTGTGCTGGGCAGTGCTCTCAGTGTAAAGAACTGCGAGTATCAAATTATTTATGGAGCCAGCTCTTTAGATATACAGTATGGAAATAGGGAGAACGTCAAAAAGCTAAACTCCTAGCAATACAATACTTTAAAACTATAGAGAAAATTTAAAGGGATTTATCTGTATTTGTATTTAATTAACTGGAATTACAGTCATATTTTTAAAAGCCCATAATAAAACTGAATTGACTCAGTGGCCAAGGAGGAGAGAAGACTTAATGAAACATATTCAAGCTCCTTTTCAGATCTGCTTTTACTGACTCTGTATTATTTAATTTCATCATTTTCCCCCTAATAAAGAGATAAGTTAAGAGTGATATAAATATATTGATTTTTTTTTCCTCCTTGAGTATTATTTTTGTTACCCATGCCCTTTGTTGGGTATTATTTTCATTAACTGTACTCTGCACACAGCTTTATTATTATTGTTGTTATTTGACTAGTCCCTAATCATGTTGGTGTTTAAAGCTTTCTCCACACTCCTTTCTCGAAGAGGATCAGCATGACGAGTGCTCACTGAAGCAGCAGGCAGCTCACTGCAGCCTTCACATGGCTTCGGGGAGGGGCTGGTGACACACATGTGACCAGGGTGACTGGCTGTGGTTTTGATAGCTTAGCTGTTCTTCTGGAAAAGGCTTGAAAGTTTCCTTATATGTAAACTAGATTGTGAGTTTCAATATTGTGCTGTTTATTACATGCATCAGTGTACTACTGATATATAATTTTTAAGGTGTGAAAAATCATATTATCTATAGATCTTAGACTTTTTAACTTTTTTTTTTTCTAAACCCTTTACCTTTGGAATTGAAAACAAATATTTGTGGAAAGTAAGAGTTGTACAGGTTTAGGTTCAGGGCTTTCAAAGAACTTAAGAACTGTTTGCACCAGCAATCTGGAATCAATAGCCAGTTACACTGAACAAAAATATATGGCTTATATTAGAAGAGAAATAAGTCACTGTGGTATCCTCAAATCCTCAAAGAGTGATAGACAAGAATTCAAGGGAAAGAATACTTGTAGTGACTTTACAGGAAAGGTATTCTTCCTGAGAAATACTAGACTGTGGTTACGTTTCCTGAAGAAAAACTGAAGGCACACCCTCTCCATCCAGACCTGATGAAAACTGGAAAATGCATTTTAGGGAACAGCACTTGGTGTGTCCCTGTCTCAATCCAGGCCCCGGAACAAAAAATTCAGTTATTATACAACTCACCCCCTTCCCAGTGTACCAGCTATTTATTTGTTTGTTTGTTTGTTTATTTATTTATTATTTTTGCCTCCAGGGTTATCTCTGGGGCTCAGTGCCTACACTACTGCTCCTGTGGCCACTTTTTTTTTTTTGATAGAACAATGAGAAATGGAGAGAGGGGGGCAAGATAGAGAGGGAGGAGAAACATAAGACATCTATAGACCTGCTTCACCATTTGTGAAATGATGCCCCTGCAGATAGGGGGCTGGGGGCTCGAACCAGAATACTTAGGCTGGTCCTTGTACTTTGTATTATGTGCAGTTAACCCAGTGCACCACCACCCTGGCCCCCTGTACCTATTTTTCTTAATGTGTATTTTTTGAACTCATTTCAACAAGATATAATTTCCATATAAAAAAATGCACCCACTGTGAATACACAGTTATGTAAAATTGTGTTACCACCACTAGGGTCAAGATAAAGATATCCATCACCCCCCAAAGCTGTGATCTGCCCTCCTCCTTGTGCTAGCACTGATCTTTCTGCCACTACAGTTGGTTGCCCTGCCTGATAAGTTCATATAGAATCATATGGTATGTGGTGTTTTGCTTGCTTGTTTGTTTGTTTTTGTATGTAGCAGGCTTTTGTCACTTTGCATCATGTTTGTGTTCACTCATCTAACCATATTTTCAGTCCATACTTTGCTAATTGCTAACATTAAATTTTTCAATATAGAATCCCAAACACAAACTTTGAATTAAACAAAGAAAAATCAAAGCCAAGCAGACTATCATTGGACTCTTGTCCAAGTACTACCAGGCCCAATTCTACTTAGCTTCTTCAGACGTTTTCAGGGTGGCATGGCCGAAGACCAAGCAGTTATTGGAGCAGTCAGTATTTTAGGAGTTAATTTTCTTGACGGTATTATCATGCTTTGGGCTTGTCTTTCTCTTTGCCTAGCTCTCCTAAGATGCTTTCTAGTATGTGTTTTGTTTTGTTTTTAAAGGAAACATTGTTTTTGTTTTCCGCATTTTGTGATAATTCACGTTTTGTAATCATGTGGTATTCCCTGAGGTGTCTCAAACCATGATTAGAAACCGGGGTCAGAAGATCCATATATGAAAAAAATAAACACAACCTAAATCTTTATGTGATCACACCATGATTTTCTTCACAGCTATGAGTATATATCTACTACAACCAAATTATCTAGGCAATTGTACCTTTTTTGTTCCTTTCTAGAAAAATATAAAACTGTCTTTGTCATAAAAGCATGTGACAGGGGATAGTTATTCCACACAGTCAGACTTTAGTTAAATGCTTTTCCTAAAGTTCCCAAGAATTGTTTTCTACAGCATGTAGAGATTAGAGAATTTGAGGATTCACCTGCATCCTACACCTCTAATTACTTCATTAGGAAAATAGACCAGATAAGATCTATGCAGTTACTTACAAGCAAAAAGTACCCTCTCTTTCTGAACCATTTCTTCTCCACCCGTGGAATAGACCACAAAGGTGAGATGACTTGTTGCCTGTCACATTTTGTGATGTAATATTTAGAATATATAATCATGCCTTTTACAAGCATGTGTAGAATGTCCTGTTAACACTTGAGTGGTTGCAGCTGTCATCTCATTTTTTTTCTGGATTAAGTTTGGTCGAGAAAGAAGCTGCTTCATTTTCTAGTTGTCATTTGCCCAGGAAGTAAAAGCAAATTGTAATGAGGGAATCACAGCAGGAGAACCTCCTAACAAATGAGAGGCATATATTGACTGGCAGCCAGCATGCCATTTCTGTGATAAATGTATTTTTATACACTGCTGTTCAAGGTCATTCCCTGCCGTCCTTAAGCTTGAAGCCATCGAAAGTCATGCATCGCATATTCTAAACAGTTCTAATCATCAGGACAAAGTTGCCTTAAGAAGTCAGCCATTAATTTTACACAGCTCTTAGGTAAATATGCTTATATCCTTACTGTGTCCTCTTGGTTTTATTGGAAATAGAAATCAAGGAATATGTAAACTGAAGAGACAGTCTTTGAACAGATCTATGACAGAATTTGTAGAAGCCATACTTGAATATGAATTACTTAGGTGATTACTTTCAGTCTTTGGGGCATTTATTTTAAAATTATTTTCAACTTTAAATTTCAATGTTTGAAATCAGTGTCATGCTAAAAAATAGTAAAAGTAACATTTTGCTTTCAGATCTTCTCATATTCAAAGAAAAAAAATTTCCTAACTCTTAAATTCACTTATTGAACTTTAACACAAAATATGTAATTATTTGGTGTGAAAAATGATTGTTATTAATGAGTTATTAAAACTGAATTTATTTATCTCAACATAAAATGGCCTAACCCATGTAATTATATTGTTTTAATGGATATATTCAGCAAAGATTTAGATTTAAGTCTGCTATTAGATAATCATTTCTTAAAAGTTAGTTTATATAAGAAATATGACATTTGGAAAACACAGTGTTTTTTAGTAAATGGTTTTGTAAATGTTGTCATTGTTGAGTTTAAAAGACTTCTTTCCATGGAAGCCAGATGATCTATTGATAACTTACTGTTGTGACTTTTGTAACAAGGAAAGAAAATGGAAACACAGGTGAAACTTGGACAGGGTGTGATGTATTGCAGCAAAGCAGAAGTCTGGAGAAGGGGGCAGGCAGGAAGACAGAGAGGGGGTGTCGACCGGGTGCATGATGGTGAAGGGCCAACTTGTTGGTGGACGGGGTGCAGACCCAGACATCTATCATGGGGAGATGAAAAGTTGTACCTGTATGTCAACAACTGTCCTACAAACCATTACTTCACTAATGAAATGATTTTGGAGAGAAAAAAATCGAAAATAAAATATAAAAGCTCTCCTCACAATCTGTTTTCACAGGGAGTCTCAGTTGACTGTCAACCTCATTCTCTAGCCACCCCTTTTGCTCTCTAGTTCTTTGCTTGCGTCATAAATCCCAGTCATTTTGCAGGTTTTTTCAGTTTTTCTGAGAAGGTATGCTTAATCTTCTCTGTAAGGCTTTGATTGTATTACATCCACTACATGGAAAACGGAGTTTTGCTGTCTCCTAGTTCAACACAACATACACTCACACAAGCGCTCATGCACCAATCACCAGCACTATAGCACACCACTATAACACATCACTCAAGTTATTACTCAGAAAATCTCCAGTTTCCTACAGTAATCCCATGATTTAATCTACCTGAACATGGGTGTTGGGAAAAGAAAATGAGTGTCTCCCGTAAGTTTAGCTGAGAAATTTAGATGCATCTATTGCTAAAGAATTCATAAGAGGTAACCTCAGACTTTTGACCGCCTTCACGCCCAGACTTGAGTCCCCAGTATATTGAAAGATGTTAGAAGCTAGCAGTTTCTGGTTCCCAGTGGTCTGACCTGGACCCAGAAATTCCTCTTCCCAAGAAACTCTCTTGTAAATATCGTGCAACAGAGTACAGGAGATTGAACTGACACTATAAATCCTGAAACATTAAACATACTGTAGGATCGTGGAAGCTGGCTGTGAGATTCAATAGCTATTTGGTACATTGTTTCTTGGATAGAGGAGTTTAGAGTCCTACAAAACTGAACTACAACTAAACTTTCTAACGTCTTATTTGAGGAGTGCCACGGCTATACCTACCTAAATCTACTAAATGAATTACCAGATTGCATATGACAAGCATAGCATGGAGTGAAGAAGACACAACTGCTGACAGAAGGATGTTTGCTCCCCACCCCTACCCCTTTACATTGTTCCACTTTTATTCTTTTTCACAAATTTTGATTTGGTGATTATGGTGGGTTATTAGATTATAAGATTACAGGCTATAGCTCCACCTCACACCACCAAAGTTCTGTGTCCTCACCCTCCCACCCCAAAGATAAGGATTTCTTATCCCTTACAGTTAATATATAATGTATTGTGAAGGTTTTTTTTTTTCTGTTGTTTGTTTTTTAAACAGAGGTTCTTGGAATATTGACCCATTTTTCCCTTTTATCTCCCATGCACCAGTTTGCTATTCTGTGAACTCTTTCTTTGGACTTTGAGCTTTTCATACGTGAAACAGGAAGTGTGAACCAGAGTTCTCATTAAATGTTAAACTTCCCAGAGACATAGAAACAGTATTTTCTGTTCTGTATTAAATCACATTCAGACCTTGAGTGCAGAGACTTTTAGCAGTTTTAAGGAGTACCCTTAGGTTTACTGGCTGCTTGCTTTGTAGTTTAAGTTCTATGTTAGAGAAATTATACTCTTGACATCAGAACAATCATAAATTTAAAACCTTGAAGTACAAATAGTTCATTGAGGCAGGAGATCTTAATTTACAATACCATATCTGAATATTAACCTCAATTGTTAAATAAAAGTATTTTCATAAGACTTATAAAAGCTATAGTATTTTAGCAACAATATTTCCTTTTAAAAGAATATACCCTTTTAAAAAAATATGTGCCTGCCTTTCAATAAATGGTTAGTCTATCATTTCCAAACTGTAAAACCAAGTAAATATGTGATAGATTGTTTATTTTTAATTTTTATTGCCACCAGGATTACCACTAGGGCTCAGTACCTGCATGACAAATCCACCACTCCTGGAGTCCATTTTTCTTTCTTTTTCTCTTTTGCTTTTTCTCTTTCTTTCTCTCATTTGATAGGACAGAGAGCAATTGAAAGTGGATGAGGAGACTGAGAGAGAGAGAGATGTAAAACACAGCATCACTGCTCATGAAGCCTTCCCCCTTACAGACAGTGAGCAGGGCCTTGCACTCAGGTCCTGCAGCCTAACATAGGCACTTTAATAATAATTTTGTTAATCAGGATGATTTGAAGGATAGGAAACATGCATACTTTCAGTTTTACCACTTTAAATGATCTGACTACTATGAGCCTTATCTCTGAATATAAGAAATTTAAAAATGATAAAATGATGAGAGGAGTACTGAGATGTTCACACAAAAAACTGATAAGCCTTATACATTAAAAGCTGACTTAATAGAAAGCTTGGAAGAATGTGACAAATGGCTCAGGATGTATTTTTCTGAGGCAGGGGATTTGATGAGTAGAAATAGTTGTTTTCCAGTTCTGTTCTAGGTACTGTACTCCATAAAAGGTAGTACATCACAGGTAACTTTTAGGTTTTTTTTTTTCTTCTATTTAAAAAAATTTTTTTCTAAAAATCACTTTCATATATATATATAATTTATTGGATAGAGACAAAGAATTTGAGAGCAAAGGGAGAAGATAGAGCAGGAGAAAGAAGGGGAGACATTTATAGCACTGCTTTACCATTTGTGAAGCTTCCTCCTTTATAGGTGGGGAATAAGGCCTTGAACCCAGGTCCTTGTGCATTGTAACATGTGCACTCAACTAGGTGTGCCAACACTCGACCTCTTTACCAATCACTTTTGCATAAATGTAATTTCTTTTTTTTAATATTTATTTTATTTATTTATTCCCTTTTGTTGCCCTTGTTGTTTTATTGTTGTAGTTATTATTGTTGTCGTTGTTGGATAGGACAGAGAGAAATGGAGAGAGGAGGGGAAGACAGAGAGGAGGAAAGAAAGATAGACACCTGCAGACCTGCTTCACTGCTTGTGAAGCGACTCCCCTGCAGGTGGGGAGCCGGGGTTCGAACCGGGATCCTTATGCCGGTCCTTGTGCTTTGCGCCACCTGCGCTTAACCTGCTGCGCTACAGCCCGACTCCCCTATAAATGTAATTTCTTAAGCTTTCAGAAAAGTGTCCCAACAACCTCTTTTTTTTTTTTTTCTCTGCAGACCTAGTTCAGCCCGGGGGCAGGGGGTGACGGGGATGGACATTATATTAAGTAGAAGGGTTTGTTTCTACATGCTTCTATTCAAAAGTGAATAAAATGCATATGCTTAATATTTTGTTTTTTTAAAAGAATGTATTTATTCATGAGAAAGACAGGCGGAGGGAGAGAAAGAACCAGATATCACTCTGGTACATGTGCTGCTGGGGATCGAACTCAGGACTTCATGTGTGAGAATCCAATGCTTTATCCACTGCGCCACCTCCCAGACCACATTTTGTATGTTTTTAGTAATCTACAGTCAGGCACACATCTGTGGGTGACATATATGATAGCAATTACAAGGCGATTACTAATAAAGTGCATTCTGAGTTATAAACAAAAAGCTTCAAAGGCTGTGTTTGCTTGGGAAGGACATAAATTGAAATATCAAAGTAGTTTGTTTCCCTTAAAGATCATAGTTATTTGGATGGCTTGTCAAGGCCATAGAGTGCAACAAGTGAGCTAGGACTATTGATCTTCACTTTGTGTCACCAAAACATTTTTCATTGACAAATATTAATTGCTTGTTAAGTACTAGTGAGTTTGATCATCCAAATATCGAACTTTATAACAAATTGGCCTTTTGGTTTTGCTTATCATGAAACAATATGGTCACACTAATTATACACAGTTGTAAATCAGCAGTTCTCCCACTTTAGAATATCAAGTAGCTATTCCTGTAGAGTTGCATGTCAACACTAAGACATTTAATTCCTCTGCCTTTGCATTCAAGCAATTCCTCTTTAACCAAATCATAGAGAATACTTATTTATACTAGCGTTGTATGGCAGTAATTAGTAGTATTCAGTTTATCTTGCATTGATTCTAGTTTCTGAACCTAGTGCATCATTGAAATTTGTGTCAGCATAAAATGAATGATTGTGATCATTAATATATTTTTAAAGCAAATTATCAATTTGGTTAAAAATATTATTTTTATTTTGAAAAATGATCTGTGTATCAGATGAGCAGCTAAAGGCATGCAAGTTCCATTTCAATTCCTTTTTGTTGTCTTTCTTAATTTTGATAGAGTATAATTTTATTTTTAAAAATTATATTCAAAGTAGCCTTATACAATGACATTTCTTAAATATAATTTATGGACAACTGGTGAAATTTAAGGAAAGTTAAAATTTGAAAGTTAGACTGCTAGGGTGTAGGGAGATGGCTCAGTCATGAAGCACATGCCTTGTATGTATGAAGTCCTGGCTTCCATCCCCAGTGATGTCTTGACTATCTTTCTTACCACGCTCTCTAGCTCTCTCTTTCTCTCTCTTTCTTTCTGTCTCTCTCTCTCTCTCTCTCTCTCTCTCTCTCTCACACACACACACACACACACACACATACTCACATGACCATTTTGGCAATTAGCTAATATTTGTTGTTTGGAAGTATAAATTTAATTCTGCTTAAAGTATATATTTTTGATCCTAAGTTTGAATTTTATTAGTTTATTTCCAGATCTCTGAGTCAAAGAATTACTGCTTGATAAAGGGTTGTTACTCAAACACAAGTATTTCAAGATTTAAAAAAGAAAGATTTCAGTATTAAGTGCTAGCTTCTCTGCCTATAGAGCAATTTGCACATTAGGGACAACTTTGAAATTGTTGACTTAGAAATAAAAAACTCAAATCTGTAATTCGTATAATAGACTGGCTCCTTCTACTTCGCCCACCTCTTGTATTGTTAGTGCCTGCCATTTCATCCTCCTCCTGTGCTCACTCCACATAGGCTCACTCAACACATACTGCCAGTCAGGCTGCTGTGTACCAGGACCAGTGTGGCGTGTAAGAACTATGCCCTCAACATCTGTCTGTGTGCTAACAGCACTCTCAAACCTCTGTCTCTCTATAGGCCCTCTCCTGTGCCCCAGACTCCTCCCCCGACTTTCTAGCATATTTCTAAAGAGCTCTTGAGCTGTTCCTCCTTAATATCTACATGCCCCAGCCTAAGCTCATTATCTCCCCACTAACATCACTTCTTTCTTCTAAGCCATCTGTGTCCAGGTGTAGCACCACTGGCCCAGTTTGCCTTCTCTTTCCTGTCCATACTCGTGCCCCTCCCTTTTTTTTCTGCAATAATTTTAATTTTGACTACTTATTCTTTATCGTTAATTGGTCATTTTATAGGGGAGGAGGCTAGTGGTTTATAGTGTGATTGTTGATATATGGGCATATCGATCCCTCAAGGCCCTTTTCACTCCCTACCAAAACCCTCTCCCCACAGTCCTTTTGTTTTGGTACAGAGTACCCTCCCCAGTCCAAGTTTCATCTTGTGCTTTCCTTTTCTGGTCTTGTTTATCTTTTTATTTTTTATGTTTTTTATATTTATTTATTTTCTCTTTTGTTGCCCTTGTTTTTTATTGTTGTTGTTATTGATGTCATTTTTTAATAGGACAGAGAGAAATGGAGAGAGGAGGGGAAGACAGAGAGGGCAGAGAAAGATAGACACCTGCAGACCTGCTTCACCACCTGTGGAGGGACTCCCCTGCAGGTGGGGAGCCGGGGGCTCGAACCAGGATTCTTACTCTGGTAAGATTATTGGTATTTGGCCCCCTTTGGGGGCCTTATCTCACTTACCAAGTTCCATTCCAAATGAGATGAAGGAGATGACTTGATCATTTTTTAACAGCTGAGTACTATTCCACCGTGTGTATATATACACCACAGCTTTCTTAGCCACTCATCTGTTGTTGGACCTCTGGGTTGTTTCCAAGGTTAGGTTGTTACAAATTGTGCTGCTGTGAATAGAGATGTATATAAATTTCTCCTGATTGGTGTGCCTGTTTCCTTTGAATATATTCCCAGCAGATGAATTGTCAGCATACTCACTTCTAATTCAACTCCTAAGTTATCCACCACATTACTTCTTCAATAATTTTTTATTCCTAGTTCTTTTTTTCTCCTCCCTCTGCCACAATGGTCTAATCTGACCATTCTCTTGGGGTTTTGTTTGTTTGTTTGTTTTTAAATTTATTATTTATTTAATTGAGAGTGAGCAGGCAAGAGAAACCAAACCATACCATCACTATGCCCTTTAGTGTCAGATTGAGGATGGAAACCAGGGCTGCACACCTGAGGTCTGTACTCTACCTACTGAACCACACCCAGGTCCTATTTTAAAGCTTCAGAAGGTGTTTCTTTCTTTCTCCTTCTTTCTTTCTTTCTTTCTTTCTTTCTTTCTTTCTTTCTTTCTTTCTCTCTTTCTCTCTTTCTCTCTTTCTCTCTTTCTCTCTTTCTCCCTTCCTTCCTTCCTTCCTTCCTTCCTTCCTTCCTTCCTTCCTTCCTTCCTTCCTTTCTTTCCTTTTATTGGGGGATTATTGGTTTACAGTCGATGGTAAAATCAGTAGTTTGTACATATGTATCAAGAAAAGGTATTTTATCATTTTAAAAAAAAGCAAATGTGGCCTGGCCCTGGCGACTATGCTGTCTTATCTCAGGCCCCTGTCTCCTCCCACCTCCCTCGCCTTCAGCACCCTGAGGTGAACCCCTAGGAGTGCCTGCCAGCTGTTCCCCTGGACCTCTCTCACCTCCACTCTTACATACTTGCAAAGACTCATCTGTTTGATTAGAATGGTCTTTCTTAGCCAACTTCTGTTCATTCTGTAAAGCCCAACTCCAATGCTACCTCCCTCCTGTACTTTATTCTGACATCTCTTCTCCTGAACAAAAGTGACTGCCAGTCCTCTGTGTCCACAGCTGTCTGTGCACATTGCTGCTATGCTAAAACCGAGTCACTTGCTGTACATCCTTCTCTCTGCCCTTCTGGACTCACCAGTGAGGCCATAACTTTACTTTATATTTTGATATGTAATACAGGATCTACTATAGCTCTCAACAGACATTATCTAAAAGATCATTTATGCCGTTCTTTAGATTCTGTTTTTCTTTTAGTGGTGCACAAGAGATTAGAGCCACAGCCTCATGCATGCATGCTGGGCATGCGCTGTACCAATAAGTCAACTCCCTACCCTGCAATAGACATTTTAAATAATAGTGTTAAAGGACTTAGCAGTAGCACACTCTGCTGAGTGCCCATATTGCCATGCAAAAGGACCTGGGTTCAAGCCCCCAGCCCTCACCATAAAAAAATAAATAAATTTAAAGAGAAGAAAAGTGTATTTGTCCTAAAATATTTAATCCTATAAGAGAGACAAGATTGATATTATCCTGATTTTATAAATCAGGAGATTTTATCTCAAGAGAATCTCATCTGGGGGTCAGGCGGTGGCGCAGTGGGTTAAGCGCATGTGGCGCAAAGCGCAAGGACCGGCATAAGGATCCCGGTTCGAACCCCGGCTCCCCACCTGCAGGGGAGTCGCTTCACAGGCGGTGAAGCAGGTCTGCAGGTGTCTATCTTTCTCTCCTCCTCTCTGTCTTCCCCTCCTCTCTCCATTTCTCTCTGTCCTATCCAACAATGAATAGCGTCAACAAGGGCAATAATAATAACCACAACGAGTCTACAACAAGGGCAACAAAAGGGGGGAAAAATGGCCTCCAGGAGCGGTGGATTCATGGTGCAGGCACCGAGCCCAGCAATAACCCTGGAGGAAAAAAAAAAAAAAAAAAAAAAAGAGAATCTCATCTGTTCCTGAGGACAAATTTTAATCTGCTAACTAGATACAGAATAGGCTAAGAATAACTCGGAGAATTACAAATGGTGTCAGTGTTATTTTTCTATAGTAATTTCTCTGGAATACAATCATAATGTGGAAAAAAAACATCGCTTTACTGTTGTTAAAATTTTTGAATATTATATCAAAGATAGGAAGGTGATTTCATATTTTTACAATTTGGCATTTCTTAACAGGAAAAAAAAAAAAAGGACCTTGTAACAGAAAGCAACGTGAATGAGGTTGCCTTCTAGACTAATCTGATTTTTTGTTGTTGTTTTAATAAGTGCAGCTGTCAAAATAACCCACATATGAAAGTGTTAAATTTCAGAATCTGGACTACACATGAGTGAATATATTTCACTAAGAAAAAGTGCTAAAAGCTGCGATAGGATTATGGCTAATGCTTGTATGATTTTTAAAATTGCACACTGTTTTCATTCTCTTTAACACTTCCAAGTCATTTCTCTTCAGGGGATGCTGCAAATGTTAAATCTTTTTGCAATGTGCTTTCAAAAGATACAAATCCTATGGCTTTCATACAGTCTACATGAGACAGTTTTATGTCACTGTTGGGGCTTCATAGCAGGAGGAGGAGGAGGGCAGGAATATGGACAAGCACTGTCCTTATACTATGACAAAAATCTATCTCTGTCAACCTGAACCTGGATCAGACCCAGAACTGAGTTCCAGAAAGACGCACATTTACTTAGGCGTGTCCTTGCAGGCCCCGTCAGTGAACACGGGTGTATCTGTACTGGAGTGCTGCCCCTTAAGAGCCTGCAACGTTTTAAGGGGTGCAGAAATGAACAAGACCTCTCAAGGTCCAAAGGCACTGCAAGTGGAAGCTATCAGTCTTTTGCAACCCAGTATTTCAGTTAACAATATTTTCTCCTGTCGCCTTTGAAAAATTATATGGCCATTTTATGTTAGGCCCGTTTTTGTAGAAATCCTTTGAATATTTAACAGCAAAATTTCCAGCCTAAGAATACAAAAGCAAAACTTTGTTCATTTTAAGACTTCTGAAAGTGTTTGTGGAGACTTATATTAGATACACTGATTAAAAGGCATTTGGCTTTGATGCGGCGGAAAACATGTTTTTGTGTTTGTAACTTTTCAAGCATGTGTGGATTACACTTTAATAAGTTATTGTAATTATTTTACATCAGCAGCATGGTAGTTGATAGCAATTTATTCACCCTCCTTTGATCTAGAGCTGAAACGCATTCATCTAAGTTGCATTAAGCATTCAGTGTTTGAGTCTTCAGGAAGAGTTTTTAAATTTGTCTCTAATTTTTTAATGTGGAACTAAATGAAGAGAGGTGATGTGGTCTGTGTTGTGTTTTTAGCTGATTTTTTTTTCTTATGGGATCTTTATCAACTTAGTATTTGAGTCACAACACTTACGTGCTACTATCATTTTATCAGCCAAATTTTGGTAATGGCAATTATGTTTTTGTAAAAACTGAAAACTTGGTAGGTTCAGGACCAACATAATTTTCAAAAGATGGCTATAAAATTGATCATTTCAACATGCAAAGAAGGACATAGCACTACAGATAATTTAACTGGGTATTTTCTAGTGATTTCATTCTGAAAATATTTGGTCTAGTAAAGTAGAAGGGTGTGTGTGTGTGTGTGTGTGTGTGTGTGTGTGTGTACGTACCAAAAAGGAGGAAGAAGAACTTGGATATTAACTGGTGAGACTTATGGAAAATTTGCTCTTTGAATCTGAAAAACTGAGCAGGAGAAAAAAATTTCTAAAAACCAGTGCATATATCTTACCAAGGCTGCTATTTTGGTAACTACAATATGTTGAAATTGGAAAGCTACTGTTGGCATCAATGCTTATTCCCTATGTATTCACTCGCCTTTTAAAATTAATTTTAGGGCACCAAAGTAAAAACCCTGGGTGGAGGGTGAGGATGGATGTTCAGCTTCATGGGCGGGGGGAGGTGGGGGCAGCGGAGGGAGAGGGGATGGGACACAGTCTTTTGGTGGTGGGAATGGTGTTTATGAAAAAAAATAATTAAAAAATTAATTTTAGTGACTTACAAGCGGTGAAAGTGAAAAGATAAGCTTCAATATCATAAAAATTTAAATGAATGCTTAAATTACAGTAGTGAAACAATATTGCATTTGTGTTGATCCGTATTATTTATGGGTAAAGGTATTGCCTGTGTCTGTTCATATGCAAATGCACATTGGAATATAGTCCTACAATGATGAAATGGCCTCTAGGGCCGGGAGCCAGCACAGTGGCAGCACACACGACTTACATGCAGGAGGGCTCAGGTTCTATCCCTGGCACCACTACTTAAAAAACAAAAAGTACTACTTATGTATTAAGGATTATCTAAATGTAGATGTTTGAAAACTCTTAATACACCAGTGTTGCTTAGTTTATCCCTAAATGACATTTACGCAACTTTCAGAAACTGAAAAGGGCAATAGTGCTGAGGCTCTTTTTACAGAATAAAGAATGTGTACTTGAGGCATTATATCTTAGAGTTTATATAACTTAAGATAGCTGACTTTATTATATTTATCCTTAAATCTATTTTCCATTAAGATGTTAAAATGATACCAAATCTACTTGTCTTTTGCCCTGAAAGTATATTCTGTTCAATTAGATAGCGAGAGAAAATAATTCAGTTCATTGGCCAGTCCCAGTACCCCTGGGATCGGAAGGGTGCCTCTCCAACACAAGAGTTGGCGTAATGTGAGCGAAAAGCGTCTTCTCAGCCTTCCATCAGGAAAAGAAATCATAGAGATAAATAATCCATTTTCAGCCCTTCAATCTATGTTCAAAATCGTTGTCAAACTGCCAAAGGGCAGCATCTGGGCTGATGGGCTTACGGTGTAGGAGGTGGCATAGCCAATGAGGAAAGCAGGGTTCTCTTCAGTAAAAGAGGGTCTCAGGATTACATCTACCACAGGCTTTTTTTTTTAAATTTATTTATTGGGGAATTAATGTTTTACATTCAACAGTAAATACAATAGTTTGTACATGCATAACATTCCCCAGTTTCCCATTTAACAATACAACCCCCACTATGTCATTTATCATCCTTCATGGACCTGTATTCTTCCCACCCACCCACACCAGAGTCTTTTACTTTGGTGCAATAACCACAGGCTTTCTATTGTGGTCGATACTTGTAGTTTCTGTGTTGTGTCCCAAGTAAAAAAGAGCTGAACTCTGGAGTATGTGTAAGCCTTTTCTCAAAAATTACTTCTTAAGGTACCCAGAGGCAAGTGGGTACAAGCACAAGAAGGAGACTCAGATCAGAAGGGAAGCTGCTGAAGAGAGATGGAGCCACTTTCCTCTGGGCCTAGGTATCTGGAGAAGCTAGGTCATCTCTTTCTCCCCAGCCAGTGAAGGGAGACACGGGTAGTTTCTTGACCTTTAAACCTCTGTTTGAATAGTTGCAACTGTCAGAGCTGGAAAGTGATTCATCTACCCAAAGAGCCCAGAGACCCCTCACCCATCTCCATGCTGTGTAGGATTCTTGTATTTAATGAACTTGGTTTGGTAAATGGGGTGAACCAGGCACCCCCAGGATGGGAAGAGAGTGGGACCAATGCGGGGATGTTCGTTCTCTCTCTCTCTCCCTCCCTTTCTCTCTCCCTCTCTCTTTTTCTCTCCCTCTCCCTCTCTCTTTTCCTCTCCCTCTCCCTCCCCCTCCCCCTCCACCTCCATACATATATGCCAGCCACTTTCAGGCCACCAGAGCTAGAGGATAGCAATTCTGTGAGGTCTCCTGGTGTTGAGATGGACAACTGTGTGTCCGTTTCCCAGTCTGGGCTTCCCCACCTCTGGCTGCAGAGAATCCTCTGCAGCTGCCTGCTCTGAGTCTGAGCCCATACCCTGGCATCACTGTCCATCACTTAGGCCATTATTATTAGGCTTGGGGGCGTTCCTAAGGGATGCTGTGTGTGATCACTCCCATCACAGGTAAACCAAGTATATGGAAATCAAAAACTAGAATTCTTTTACTGGGTATTCTGGGAGCAATAGACTGTGGAGCTAGACTGCCTGCATGGTAATCAAAACAAGTGGCTCCACCTCCTTGTGCCTCAGTTTCCACTTCCGTGAAATCAGGGATACTACAGCGTCTCATAAGGTTGACGTGCAAGGATGAAGCAGTTTATGTAAAAGTGCTTACAACAGTACCTGGCGCGTAGCATAAGCTTCAGACATTTCTTCTTATTATGCTTTTTGGATTCCCTACAGGGTCTAGCTCAGCAATGCACACACTGATAATATACCTTTTAGTAAACTGCATTTGCAGGAGGACAAAGGCACTGCATCTTGTAAAAATCCATATTTCGTTTTAAAGTAAAAAAGTTGTGCCATGTGTTTTTTTCATCAGTGACCACTATGATGAGACAGAAACTATGCTCCTTAAGTATGCAAGTGATTGGATGTCAGTCTGAGGACGGGCAAATTGGACAAGCAGAAAGAAACAGAGTGGATCGGACAGGCCATGGACATCTAGGAGCATATTTTGATATGGGCCTAAACAGCCAAGATGCAAACTGAATTGAATGATTTTTGAGAAGTGTTGCAAATGCTGAGGGATCAGATTAAGCTGTGTGTGTTTTTGTCAGTGGCGAGACCTCCAGTTGTTTTCACACATGTAGGACCATCTGTTCGGCTCAGCTACTGACACCCGTCTCCCCACAGACCCAGGCGTGGCGGGGAGCTCTTTGCATGGCAGCCATTGCCACACCAACAATATTACCCATCCTCCTTCTCAGAGAGTTCTAGTAAATCACCTTCTCAGAGTGGTTATCAGCCATACTTGCCTTTCCCTAGTAGCGTGGGCATAGTGCTGGCCTTCCTGCAGAGAGTTATGAAAAGCTATAAGTACAGCCAGTTGCTACGCCGTCTGGTTTGAAATCCCACATTTTGATACTTGGTTGAATAAGGTGACCTTTCAGATACTGCACAACTGTAAGATGTCATTATTGAAACACTGGGAAATGATACCTGAGAAGAAAGTTGACAACCACTGAGGGTGTGAGTGTGTGTGTGTGTGTGTGTGCGGGGGGGTTCTGAAAATGAAAAAGGGGGGCCTCTAATAGTCTTCAAGTTTCCAGAGGTTTATCAAGCTAAGATGTGTTCTCCCTCTCTGCTGAGGATAAAGCAAGAGGAAGCAGGCTGAAACCTGTAGCATTTGGGGTTTAGATTTCATTTAAGGTGAAAATTTCCTGACAGCACACGTTGTTAAACACAGAAAATGGTCCTCAGAGGAGGTTTTCGGATTTTCACTGGAGAAATCTGAAAATGGAATGGATTTTCTTGTGAGTGACCTGCTCAAGGGCAGCCCCGTCCAACATGGAGAAGAATGGGTGACCTTTTATTGTTCCTAGCAACCTCATCCGGCCTCAAGAGCCTCTGCACAGAAAGGCTAGAGAAGGTCTATTAGTTCATAGTGGTCATTAAATTTTACTTGAGCCTTCTAATTGACCACGAGTGAGCCTGCCTTTGCTTGAGGTGTTGTCATCTGCTGAAACTATTTGTTAAGTCTCTATTTTTTTTTCCTTGAACATTGAATGTATGATGACATTTTTGTTCTGCAAATGGACTGTTTCAAAAGAAAGAAAGGGACAGATTTTTTGGTTTGTTTGTTTTGTTTTCCCCTTGAATGTAGTTAATTCTTAACTTTTCAGCTGTTTTGAACTGGCTGTTTTTGGCTGAGTCTTCCTCTTGCCTAACAAACAAAGCTGTCAGTCTCTGTCTTCCCTCTGCCTTGAACAGTTGCCTCCCTGCCAGTCAGCCATGAAATCAGTGACTAATTGTACTGGGATGTCAGAAAGGCATACAGATCAGACCCTAGTCTTCCCTTTTCCTACTCCTTCTTCTTTTAAAAACTTTTTTTTTCTTTTTAAAAGAATTTATTTGTTTGTGTACAGGCAGAGATATTTATTGGAATGGGAGAAAGAGAGAGACAGAGAGACATCTGCAGCACTACTCCATCACTCACAAAGCTTTCCACCTGCAAGTGGGGACTGAGGCTTGAACCTGGGTCCTTGTGGATTGCAACATGTGTTCTCAACCAGGTGTGCCACCACCTGGTCCCACACCTGCAAGAGATGTCAGATGTAAAGTTGGAGCCTCACTTGCATTATTTGTTGTTTGCTTATCCTTATGCTCAGCACTAGGAAATATAGGTGTTTGGTTGGTATAATTTCATCATTTCAAGGTTCATCCTCACATCCTAGGCACTCACTTCTGGGGTCAACCATTTCCTGGCTTCAGACACAGATGGACATGTCACTCAGTCTTGCCCTGAACTCAGGGCATCTGCCATACTGTTACCTCAGGGAAGTGTCTGCATTTTTTTTGTCTCCTGCACAGTCCAGGCAAAATAACCTCAACCATAAGCAAAGCTGTATTATTAAAATTTTCAGAGACCATGTGTAGCCAGCTGGGGGCATGCTTTAAGATCAGCAGACTTTCTGGGAACCCCTAATCCCAGCTGTATGTCTTAATCTTGGGTCAGCCATGTTACCTCCCAAGAAGACCAATAGGCAAGGTGGCCTTCTTCTCTCTCAGTACTTCAGATTCTTCAGGCTGTGAGAATTCTTTCATTTTTCAATTTATTACATGTTAGATAAAATTCATAAGTCAGTACTTTATACATCTGTCCTGTATTTTATGATAGCAACATTTGCCTGTGTTTGAAATTTTTTTCTTTACAATTTATGCTAAAATAAGAAACATTTTCTGTCTGACTAGATTTTTCTTCTCCCTTTAAAAAGTATTGAGAAGAAGGACTTTAGGCCACTCAGTGGAGTGTGTTTCTTACTATCCATGGGGCCCTGGGTTCAAGCCCCAGCAACACACGGAGGCACCATAGGCAGGGTAGGAGAAGTTACATGGATGGGGAGGGGGTTGGCAGACTCCTTCTTTCTCTCTTCTCTCCCTCTTTCTCTCTCCAAAATAAATAAAGGGGCAGTCATCCTGAGGAGGATGACTCAGCAGTGCTCTCAAATAAATAAAATCAAAATGTGATGAGAGCTGGAAATAAATATGGAAGTAATCCCTTTAATCCTGTGTGGTCAGTCTCTACAGCAGGTGAGCTAGAGTCCTACTTTATTTTTTATTTCAATTCTCAAACTTGTCACTTGTAAGATGAAAACCAAAACTCCAGGAAGAGGAGGCAGATCATTTGAAGAGTGATTTTAATGGGAATATTCTAGACCAGCATAACTTCTATTGACGCCAGCCAAATCATCTTAGAAATTTGTCTCTTTCATGCTTGAGGCTGTGAGGTCTCAGGATCAATCCCCAGCACCACCATAAGCCAATGCTGAGTAGTTCTCTCTTTCCCTCTCCCTCTCCATCTCCCCCCACTTAAATAAATAAATAAAATATTTTAAAAATGAAAGAAAGAAAAAGAACCTTATCTGTCTCCCCTGAAGTGAAGTTCTTGGCAGGCCCATTGAAAAGTGGCTGATAAAGATTGTTGGATAAATGCAAGCATTGCTGATTATCAATTCCCAGCTCTCAGTGCCTTTTCTTCTCTAAGAAAAAGGGACAGAGAGTGTTGGACAGTTCCACACTCTGTCTCCCACTAGGGATAATTGCTTGATTTCTTTTGTTGTTCGTAGCACTTTTGAATTAGATTAATTTCTTTATATTCCGTTTCTGTCTTTTCAAGACAGCGATTTCTTTGACGAGTATAAGAAGACATGATACTCATTTGCATATAAAACCAGACCAAACCTGCTTTTATTTTGAAGCCTGTTGTTTGGGAAAATGTCCTTTACAGTTTAGCAGTTAAGACACTCCCACCACCACCACCAGTGGGTTTGCCCCAACACAAAGCACTTGTAAGTTCCCTGCCATCCTGCACAGCTGCACCTAATGCCAGAATAGAGGTTAAAGTCCGTTCAGGTGGTGCTTGCACAAATCTTCGAAATTCCGAGATTTTGAACAAAAGACAATGGCAGCATTTCCATTACACTGAGGGCTGAAGCACCTCTTAGGCTGAGATTATAATGAACCCACCAGATGTACCAAACCATTTAAAACAGCAAGCTTCCTTGAGCTTCCAGGAGTGGTACTTGCTTCCTTGTGACACAGCAGGTCTGTTTACCAGCAGACACCATAGCCAGCATGCCATGATTTTTCTCTAGGTTGCTTTAAAATGCAGCGTTAGGGGCACTTAGCCATCTTGCATGATGCTGTGCATATGTATGTACTGCTACAATCTCATCTTAAGTATAATCTCCCTTTGTACAAAACAGACTCCAAGAAAACCAACCAATTGTTGCCCTGTCAGTTATCTAACAGGGCCTCAACAACAACAACATGAAAGCAGGACTTTGAGGCCAGAAGATGGCTCCTGTAAAGTGGAGCACACACTTTTACCATGCATCAGGACACGGGTTCGAGCCCTGGCCACTGCATGGGAGCGTGCAGAAGGGAAGCTTTATGTGGTGAAGTGACTCTGTGATCTTTCTCTTTCTCTTTCTTCATCTCCCTCTCTCCTCTCCCCTCTCCCTCTCTCTCCCTCTCTGTCTCCTACCTTATAGCTAGGAAAAAGGAAAAAAGAAAGAGTTTACCAGAAGTTATGGAATTGCACAGGTATGTGTGTGGGAGGGGCAAAGAGAAAAGAAGAAAAGAAGATAATAATTAGTGAGATAAGTAGGAAGTATTTATTAATTTTTTTTTTTTGTAGAATGAGACTGAATTGAGTACTGGATTTCTCGGGAAAATAAAGCAAACACATGTTCAATTATATAATTATTTTAAAAGATGCATTTATAGGAGAGAGGGGAGAGAACAGCCAAAGCACTGTTACGCTCAAAGTGTAGGCAGTGTCAGGGATTGAGTCTGTGGTGTCTGGGGAATCAGGAGTACAAGTTGGTGTTGGTCTCTAGCAGGCCGCACTATCTCCCTGACTATGAATATATCTGTATAGCACACCAGAAAACTGCTCAGGGTGACTGAACCTGGAATCTTACTGCCTCAGGTACAGACAGACATGTGTTGTGCTGCTGGTGGTGTTATCTCCTGACATGAAGACTTTTTCTGTTTTTAAATACAGTTCCAGGAAACAAACCCAGAGCCTTGCGTATTTGTTATACTTCCAAGTAGTAGCCTTCCTCGCCCAATTTTTATTCCTTCCTTCCTTCCTTCCTTCCTTCCTTCCTTCCTTCCTTCCTTCCTCCCTCCCTCCCTCCCTCCCTCCCTCTCTCTTTATTTCTTTCACCCTTCCTTTACTTTCTTTTCTGGAAACATAGAGGAAGTTCTGATGGAGGAGATGTGAATTCAGTAGCTTTGGTGGTAGAGAAGGATGGTTTGGTGGCCTTCAAGGTGTACTGCTCACCTCAAGAAATGCCTCACTTCACTTCTTGGGGGAATGTGGGATGTACATGCACCCCTATGACAATAATTAATATATCAAGATTTTTCCAATAAAATGATAGTGAACTTGAAAAAATGACAAAACACCACAGCTACCTTTGATTTATTTTATTTTTACAAAAGAATGGGAGGGGAAGCTAGAAAGGGACAAGGCCAAAGCACTGTTCAGCTCTAGATTAGGTGGTACTGGAGACTAAATCTGCATCCTCTGGGGCCTCAGCCATGCAAGTCCTGTGCTCTATCAGTGTGAACTTTCTCCTTGCCCCACAACAGCCATTTCATAAAATGCTGGTTTGAAATAAGTGTTTCTAGACCACCTTACTGATGCTGATTCTAGGGTATGCATTTAAGGCTTTATTTTATTTTATTTTATTTTATTTTATTTTATTTTATTTTATTTTATTGTTTTCATTAAACAGTTTACTCAGTAGTTGTGTTATGATTATTGGGGCAGCAAAAATATTATGCATTGTACAGTAATATATATATATATGATATTTTATTAGTGATTTGATAATGATTGACAAGATTGTGGTATAAGAGGGGTACAATTCCTACCACCAGAGCATACACGATATTATATGATATTCCTTTTCCCCAAATCTCTGTTAAGTGAGTGTTAGCATCTTTGTCATCAACATCATCATCACCCGTGCTTTATCAACTTGACTGCTCCAGGCGAGTGGCCTCAATAGCATACCCTCAACCTAACCTTTCCCAAGTAGGGGAGCCCAAACGCAAACCCAGCACTAGGAAACTCAGAAGCTGTTCCTTGCCAGCCCGAAGCCCAGTGCTCCATTACCAGCACCACCTTTTTGCTTGAGTATTAAAAGAGAGGAACTGCTTTGCAAGTCTAATGACAGGAAGGAATAAAGTCCACATAGTTCTCGCCTCCCTCCTCTCACCCATTTTAACCACTCACATCTGATCCATGAGAAAAGTCTTACTGAAATCTATAATATGTGTGGGACTGAATCTCATAATTGAGCCTCATGACGCCCACCCCGAGATTTTGGCTACGCGATTCTGCCTGGGAAATAGCAGACAGAGTTTCAGAAAACGCCTTTCCCCACTCCTTTCCAGACAAGGGGAAGAGACCAGCCTACAGCTTGAACCCAGAGTGAGCTGTGATTCCGAAAGGAAAGGTGAACCACCCTTTAATAGTTGAGGGTAGGGAGACTGACACACTTTTATGTGAAATTGCTTAGTATCCCAGTATTTTGCACAAGTATTAGTATGACTAAACTTGAGTATATTTATTTATTAATCAAGACCCTTCATCAGAGACCTAGTCTGAAAGACAACTTTCTCTTTATTATTCATGGTTAAGTCATGATGCTGTTTGGAAAAGGCTCAAAACTCTCCCTGTTAACTTGCTTTTAATCCTATGTGATTTCTATGTGTGCCCAAACCTCTACCACATGCATGAGTGTATGTTTACTAATTGCAGCCCTGTGCATTTAAATACAGTGTTATTGCTGCTAAATGGAGCATAAATCATGAGAAATGTATAATAATTAAAGAATGGAAAGGACAGTTTTGAACTCCTTCCAGAGCAGAGTTGTCAGGACACAGCTCTGATTGGTTCTCATCTCAGATGAGCCTGGTAGATTTGGTCACTGGCTTAGCTTTTTGCATGTTTGTTTGTTTTGTCATCTTACTGGTGCTGGTAGAGGGGAGGTTAATGATTTGTTTCTTACTTCCTTTGTTTATTATACAATTCTTCTCCTTAGTTGACATAAACAAATCACCACACTGGTTAGTCCATTAGTGTTTGCCTTACCTCTGGATTCATGCTGGGGTCAGGTAGACCTCAGACGATGAGCAAAGCCCTTGGACATATCGGTGAGAAAACTCAGTTGCTCTTCTTGTTTTTCTAAATTTTACTCTATAAGTGATAAGAGAGCATGATGGTATCTAATATCCCTGACCTAACATGTTCCACCTGAGCATATTTGCACGTGTACATGTCATGGATCTGTGGAACGTACACCACTTGTGACTCTGAATTTTATTTTAGACAATCCATGGACACAAGGGACCGATCACTGCAGTGTCCTTTGCTCCTGATGGACGATATCTTGCCACCTACTCCAACACTGACAGCCACATTTCCTTCTGGCAGGTAAGCAGAGATGCCGCATGCTTTTGCCGGGAAAGGCTTCTGGTTGAGCTTACTCACCAGCCCACCCTTCTGCTCTTGCTCAACAAACATCAAGTCTTTATTGCTTGCTGATTATGTGTCAGGCACTACCAAGAGGGCTCTACTGAGAATACAATTAGTGATCTGATGGGCGGGGGGCAGTTTATACCCTCACAGAGCTCTCTGTCAGAGGGAGACACAGGTAAGTGAGCAAGTAATTACAGTGAAGAGGTGAGCCTGAGGAGAAGGCTGTGGGGACAGCATTGTGATGTCTAGTGGGAGTAGTGTCAAAGCTGAGACACGAGACCGCTGAGGAAGGGAAGGGAGAAGCAGTTCAGAGGATAACAAGGAGATGGACCTTGTGCTCCCAAGGCCTGAAAGGATGAAGGCAGGGGAGCACCCTCCACTTTGGGGCTGTTAATTCAGAGGAAGCATTCAGACAGCAGTAGTGGAGCCCAGAGCCAAGGAGAAAAGGCAGCCTCCTATGATAAAGTCTCCACACATACTATCTTGACTGTGCTTACAGCACGCAGTTCATTCTCCGAGAGCGAAGCATGTTTTTCAAATGCAAGTACTAGTCACTGGCATTTCACAAGATCACCTAGACTCAGTTCTGATGAATATAAGTATTATGTTTGACCAGCTCATTTGTATATTACAATTTGTCTCACCCTCAATGGTTGATCCCCACTCATTCTTTTTAATGACCAGACTCTTGTCAATTAAATAAATAAACTGAGACATTACCAATCCCCTTACCCCAGCCAAAGTTGACTTAAATGTTCATGTTACCTGTTCCTCCCCTGCATATGTTTCATAAGATGCACATTATTGCTAGAAAAGCTACGAATAAATAAATAAATAAATAAATACCAATAAAACTTTAAGCAAGACTTCAGTACAACTTGATGATGGTTTCTTTTTTTTAATTTATTTTTTATTTAAGAAAGGATAAAGTAACAAAACCATAGGATAGGAGGGGTACAACTCCACACAATTCCCACCACCCAATCTCCATATCCCATCCCTTCCCATTCTCTATCCCTCTGTGAGTATGGACCCAGGGTTGTTGTGGGTTGCAGAAGGTGGAAGGTCTGGCTTCTGTAATTGCTTCCCCGCTGAACATGGACGTTGACTGGTTGGTCCATACTCCCAGTCTGCCTTTCTCTTTTCCTAGTAGGGTGGGTCTCTGGGGAAGTGGAGCTCCAGGACATATTGGTGGGGTCTTCAGTCCAGGGAAGCCTGGCCGGCATCCTGATGGCATCTGGAAGCTGGTGGCTGAAAAGAGAATTAACATACAAAGCCAAACAAATTGTTGAGCAGTCATGGACCCAAAGCTTGGAATAGTGGAGTGGAAGTGTTGGGGGGGGTACTCACTGCAAACTCTAGTGTACTTCTGCTTTCAGGTATATATTTTGCACTGGTTTATGGATACGTGTGAACATAGGCTCTCTGTCTCAGAACCTGGTCTATATCTAGGTTTTGGGACTTTGTTAGAAAGTGAACCACCTGGGATGGAATTAGAGAATACTATGAAAGGAAAAGTCTCACCCGAGTAATGAAGCTGAAGGGTTGTCATTCCACACCTGAAGTCTCTGGACACAGTCTGAGCTGAAGCATGTTGAGGTGGCAATCGTTGCATTGATTAGGTTGCGATCAGCAGATGCAATATAATTTGATATGGATTGGGAGAGGCATGCGGGAAAGTGGGCCCTATCCTAAGGTTCCAGGACTGGGGAAAATATAGGCTCTTTAGTGGAGATGTGAGGTTCCTGCTGTCTTAGGGTTCAAAAAGACAATGGATAGTTATTGTTATCATCACATTATTTGGTAATTGGGTTAACTTTGAAAAGTCCTTTTGTTAGGGTTTTCTGTACAGTACCCAGTATCTTGTATATAGCTGTGCCACCGGTTGCTTCTGATCTACTTGGTCTAGGCTTTTGAGAGAGTCCGCATAAAATACACAGCCTATATATTAAAAAGACTCAGTCTGTGTTTTAAAAACTTCGAGACATACAATTAATTTTCCCCCTCTCATATTAATTAACTAGTGATTTATATGACTACACTTTACTAGGAGTGTACATAAACACCATTCCCACCACCAAAAGACTGTGTCCTATCCCACCCCCACCCCCACCTCCAACCCCCACCAGCCCAGGAAGCCGCATGTCTACCCCTCACCACAGGGTTTTTACTTTGGTGCCCTGGATGATGGCTTCTTAAGGAAAATCAATAACTAATAAAATGTAAAAACAGATCTAATAAATCGCTTAATTAACAGTGTGCTATTAAAAGCATGGCAACTACCAGGCCCGTCACAGACTCTTCCCAATGCCCTCAGCTCATTTGGCTTTCCGGTTTATGTGTCTCATTACCCTTGCTTCCAGAATCCATCTCCAGTGTCTTAATGAGATCATACTAAACTTGTCCTTAGGGGTGTCACCCAGTCTTCATCTTCCCATGGGACCTGGATTTTACACACTGTGATCTCACAGTGAGTCCATTAGGTGTTCGTAAACCCAACTCCTGACCATGGCTCTTTAAGGAGTTGTCTTAGCAGCTGTTTTTTGTTTGCTTTTGTTTTTTTTTTTTTTTGTTTTGCTTGCTTGTTTTCTCATCTGTTTGTTTTACCAAAGCACTGATCAGCTCTAGTTTAGGATGGTATTAGGGATTGAACCTGGGACTTTTGGAGCCTCTGACATGAGAATCTTTTTGCATAACCATTATGCTATTTACTCCTCCCCAACCTTTTTTTTCTTTTCTTTTCTTTTTTTTTTTTAATTCTTTATTGGAGGATTAAAGTTTTACAGTTGACAGTAAATACAGTAGTTTGTACATGCATAACATTTCCCAGTTTTCCACACAACAACACAACCCCCACTGGGTCCCTGTCATCCTGTTCCAGGACCTGAACTCTCCCCCCCACCGCGGAGTCTTTTGACTTTGGTGTGATACACCAACTCCAGTTACTCCCGCCCTTTTTACACTGATCCAAGCACAGTGTCTGTGCTACCAACTATAGTTTGTTATAAATCTTCCCTTATTTCCTGTTCTTTTACACCCCTAGAGGAGAGCTCATGTGAATCATTTTAGTATTTATTCGGTGTTGGAGTGCCAGCTGCTGTAGAAAGAAAAAAACTACACAAATCACAGTTCCCTACTTTCAAAAGGTTTATATTCTGCCCATTCTCCCATCAGCATAGGCAAAAGCAAATCCCTTTTGTTGTCCTTTTTTTTTTTTTCCTGCTAAGAAAGATGATTATGGTGGTGGGGGGGTGCTGGCACGAAGCACAAGTACTAGCAGAAGGATCCCGGTTCGAGCCCCTGGCTCCCCACCTGCAGGGGGGTCGCTTCACAGGCAGTCTATAGGTGTCTATCTTTCTCTCCCTCTTCCCCTCTCTGTCTTCCCCTTCTCTTTCCATTTCTCTCTGTCCTATCCAACAATGAACAATATCAACAACAAGGAAGGGAGGGAGGGAGGGAGGGAAGAAGGAAGGGAGGAAGGGAGAAAGATTATGGGTAGGCAAAATTGCTCACTTGAATAGAGTGCTTTGTTGCCCTGTGTATAACCCAGGTTTGAGCCCAGCTCCACTACATTATTGACGTTTCAGTGCAGGTGGGGGTAGATAGCATAATGGTTATTCAGAGAGACTCTCATGCCTGATGCTCCCAAATCTCCGATTCATCCCCCCAAACCACCATCATCCAGAGCTCAGCAGTGCTATGGTAAATAATAATAATATAAATGAATAAATCTGAAGATTTAAGTAAATATTCTTTTAAAATAAAATAAAAATAAAAAGAAGTTTCAGTGCTGTGGAAAAAAAAATTATCGGCGGGGGGTGTAGTGGGGTGGGAAGGAAGGAACATATCGTCAGTGTAGACTAGAAACTTCAGAGGAAGGCACCAAAAAGTCATTTTTCTTTTCTTCAGAACATACTGAATAAAACCACTTCCAGAAGTATCATGAGTTTTTGTTTTAATTAAAGAGAATCCCAAAGCCATGCTGGTTCTACCACTGCTCTGCCCAAACGGATTTTGCTGATGTCCTCAATACATATTGTTTAGCTTTGGTGATGTAGGAGAATAATCTCGAATGATTCCAGTAAATGTGCTGTAATATATTTTGAAAACGCAATGAAGTCTTATTCATACAGAGCCTGACAAAAGCCATCAGCTATTAAAATCTTTACTGAGAAATGAGTGTTAATGAGAAATACTGGTTGGATAATTACTCAAGTGAGACTCAGTGAAAGGTTTGTGTGCACCATTACTTACACGGAGCACAGCATTAAAACACTTCCTCTGTTGATGAATCACATGTATGTGTGTGTTTCTGTGCGTGCAGAAAACAGTCTTCACAGAACTGGGTTTATGAAGCCTTCCTTGTAAAGGAAAGGGGAAAACTAGTGGCAATGGTGTTCCATATGCCAGTACTGAATGTTGTAATACGGCAGTCTTCCAGACCCTGTATTCTAACATCCTGTTCCTACAGTTTGAATACATCCCTTCTTTTAGAAATGCTATTATGAAATTAGATGGATACTGTTCTCACTTATTGTTTATTTACCCCATCATGCAAGAAAATATCCACCCATTTTAAAGGGATGATGAAAGCTATAGTCACTATCATAAAAAGATTGTCTTAGGGGAGTCGGGCGGTAACACAGCGGGTTAAGCGCACATGGTGCAAAGTGCAAGGACCGGCTTAAGGATCCCGATTTGAGCCCCCAGATCCCCACCTGCAGGGGAGTCGCTTCACAGGCAGTGAAGCAGGTCTGCAGGTGTCTATCTTTCTCTCCCCCTCTCTGTCTTCCCCTCCTCTCTCCATTTCTCTCTGTCCTATCCAACGATGACATCAATAACAACAACAATAATAACTACAACAATAAAACAAGGTCAATAAGTACATAAATATATAAATATATTTTTTAAAGATTTTCTTAATTTCTTAAATGGAAAAAATGGATTGTAAAGCTTTTTTTTTTTAACATGAGCCTATCTCTGTAAAACTGCTTAAACCCTTTTATATTCCTTTTTTATTTGAATTTTCCATAGTATTTATCATCTTTGTCATCAAGAAATGTTTAATGTTACAAAAATTATAATTCCAGAGAGTTTTCATTGACTCAAGGCCTACATTGCCGTGTCCTTAGCAGTTTGCATCCAGTCACTGGTCCAGAAAACACTAGTTTTGTATTGCAAAATGGCTAGTGATTTTGGTGAAACCTCTTTAGCTGAACTTAATGGAACTCTTTCTCTAATTTGAATAGATTATAGGAAAAAGATGGCACATCGAATAACAAATTATAGTTAACATTAGGGTCTTCACCATTCCCACTGCAATGTTTAGATATTTAGAGAATTGCACATACCCACCCCTCATCTACAACAGACAGTTTTGACCCTACCAAAGGCATTTATCAGTTTTTCAAATCACTTGCCAGTCAGTTGAGAGATGATTCAGCTTATAAGGAGGAGCCAGATATAGTAATAAAATTGCTTTTTAAATCTTTCCATCCATAGCATTCCAATAAAATATTTCGGGCATCGGGCGGTAGCACAGCAGGTTAAGCTCACGTGGCGCAAAGTGCAAGGACTGGCTTAAGGATCCCGGTTTGAGCCCCCGGCTCCCTACTTGCAGGGAAGTCACTTCACAGGCGGTGAAGCAGGTCTGCAGGTGTCTATCTTTCTCTCCCCCTCTCTATCTTTCCTTCCTCTTTCCATTTTTCTCTGTCCTATCCAACAACGACAACATCAATAAAAATAACAATAATAACTACAACAACAATAAAAAAGGGCAACAAAAGGGAAAATAAATTTAAAAAAAAGTTATTTCTCTCTATCCCTCTTTAGTCCTCAGCACACTTTTAGGATATGGCTAAATTTGAAGGAAAGAATTAAAAATACAGAAGCATCTGAGCATGTTGGAAACCCCAGCAAAAACAAAGCATCATATGTA
Source organism: Erinaceus europaeus (assembly GCF_950295315.1). Classification (NCBI taxonomy): domain Eukaryota; kingdom Metazoa; phylum Chordata; class Mammalia; order Eulipotyphla; family Erinaceidae; genus Erinaceus; species Erinaceus europaeus. Next base: position 72,170,525 of record NC_080176.1, read on the forward strand.
TTTTCATAGACAAATCCATAAAAATGCAAAATATGTCAGTTATTTATCAACTGGGAAATTAGTTTTTTTTTTTTTTTTTTTCCAAGAGCACAGTATGCCTGTTGATACCACTTAATTTTAACCAGCAATTTTCTGGACCATTTGGAACCTTTCTGTGAGAAGACTAAGTTATGATAAACTGTTGTTTTTTGTGCAATTGAGAACAGTCAAATCAAGCCCACCATCATCTCTGCCTGAACTACTTAAGGACCTCTGGAAGGCACTAAGGCATTGAGTGTGAGTGTGTGTGTGTCTGTGTGTGTGTGTGTGTGTGTGTGTGTGTGTGTGTATGTGTGTGTGATATTTTGGAAAACAGAGGACAGGACACAAAGAAGTGGAGGGATGGACAGTAAGGTACTATGTGGCTTAATGTTAACTGAACTTTAACAGAAAGAGTTAATGATAACCATACATTTGGTTTTAGAATGTGACCTCGCACACTAGTGATTTTTTTTTTCACCTCTGTGTTGTGTTCGGCACTATTATTAATGCAGGAAAATCAGTAACATTAGTCATCTTAAAAGGGTTATTACTCAAGATGATTTAAATTGTGAAAATGTCAGTGGAGCCTGCACGCATCCTGCTAGAGATGCCATGATTTACGCCCTCTGACACCAGCCTGCTGTGGAGAAGGGCCAGTAAAAGGAATGGCTTGTATTTGCACTGATCCAAATGCAGAGCATGGTATCAGCAGTAACACATCTTCAGTGTCCTAGATTTGCCAAGGCTTCATGTGTCAGCCATTAGTATATACTGCGTCAGAATCTACATGCTCCCACCCAAATTCCTAAAGCCTAACCACTTAGAGGGAGCTTTCGTTAGAGAGAGCTGGAAGTGGCAGTGAGTGCAACGGAGCTGACTCTTTCTGAGAGCTCCAACTCTCTAGATTTTCAGCCTCCTTTTCTATGTGATGTGTAGTAGCATGAAAGATATATATTGAAAAACCGTTGAGTAATATTTAGAGTCTCAAGAATTCTTCAGACTTAGTTGCTCGGGGAACAGTTCAGAGATAACTGCCATTCAGTATTTAGCACTCTGGCCTGGACACAGTATTTCAGAGCCATCATTTCTACTTACATTTTTCCTCCTGTGTTAAGTAGAAACTATCATTTTTCACTTATGTGAACAGAGAATTTAAAAATGAAATCAAAGCCAGAACAGCTATAGCACATAAAAAATGCACTACCTGGGAGTTGGGCGGTAGCATAGTGGGTTAAGTGCACATGGCGAAAAGCACAAGGACCAGCAGAAGGATCCCGGTTTGAGCCCCTGGCTCCCCACCTTCAGGGGAGTCACTTCACAGGCGGAGAAGCAGGTCTGCAGGTGTCTGTCTTTCTCTCTCCCTCTCTGTCTTCCTCTTCTCTCTCCATTTCTCTCTGTCCTATCCAACAACGACGACAATAATAACTACGATGATAAAAACAACAAGGGCAACAAAAGGGATTAAATAAGTAAATAAATATAAAAAATGCACTATCTGGTAAAAATGTATCACCAAGAAAGTGTGAGAGCAGCTTCTCTTAGCAGTAAAGTAGTTGAGTCACAGAGAGTGTCGAGATGCAGTTGCTCCTTGTTTTCCCTTTCAGAGTGAACTAGAGCTTTCCAGAGATGGATTTTGTTTGTTTGTTTTAATTTTTTTGGTCTTTATTTATTCAATAGACAGCCAGAAATGGGAGGAAATGGGGTGATATGGAGGGAGGGAGGGAGGGAGGGAGAAAGAGAGAGAGAGAGAGAGAGAGAGAGAGAGAGAGAGAGCTGCAGACCTGTTTTACCACTTGTGAAACTTTCCCCCTGCAGGTGAGTACTGGGAGCTTGAATCTGGGTCCTTGCACATTGTAATGTGCGCTCAACCAGGTGCGTACCACCATCAAGCCCCAAGAGAATGATGTTTTATTTTTTTTTAATTTTTTTATTTATAAAAAGGAAACACTGACAAAAACCATAGGGTAAGAGGGGTACAATTCCACACAATTCCCACCATCAGAACTCTGTATCCCATCCCCTCTCCTGATAGCTTTCCTAGTCTTTATCCCTCTGGAATATGGACCCAGGGTCATTATGGAAGGTCTGGCTTCTGTAATTGCCTCCCCGCTGAAGATGGGCATTGACAGGTTGATCTATACTCCCAGCCAGTCTCTCTCTTTCCCTAGTGGGGCAGGGTTCTGGGGAAGCGGGGTTCCAGGACACCTTGGTGGGATCGTCTGCCCAGGGAAGTCCAGTTGGCACCATGGTAGCATCTGGAACCTGATGGCTGAAAAAAGAGTTAAATATAGAGCCAAACGAATTGTTGACTAATCATGAACCTAAAGGCTGGAATAGTTTCAGATGCAGAGTTAGGGGGGTCTCTATATTCCAAAGAGCCTATGACTATACTAGTTTTTTTTTTTTTTCCTTTTTCTCTGAGCCTGACATCTGACATGCAGGTGGATCCAAGTTATTGTCTGGGGAGATGGTGTCATGGCTGGAAAAAGGACCAGAAAGCTGGATCAGGGAAGAGAGTAGCTCCCAAATATGGGAAACGTGAGATGTTTTTAAGGCCATTGAGGAGTGGAGGTGTTGACAGATGGGAGAGAAGGAGGAAGGTAGAGCTTTGATCTGGTAGCCTGTCAATCTTGTTACTGCTTTCTCTCATCTGATCTTCCTAGACTATTAGAAGTCCCAAATTGTGTTCAAAGACTCATGCTTCAGGGGATGCAGTTGACACTGTGGTGAAAGAACCAAAAGGCTGCAGATATTGTACAGTTGGACCATCTTGGTCACATCTATAATTTAGCTGCTTCCTTCCACCTGATGGACTTTCCTGCTGTCAAATTTTGCCCACAAAGTAAAATTTCTCTGAATTTACACACATTTATTGTAACCACATCAGAACCATTTTAAGCACACTGACTGAAAGGGACCTTTTCGAGGGTCTAGAATGACAATTTGGAGGAACATGGGTAAGTACTGTTCAGACAAAGGCGACCGGAAGTGTGTGCTTGAAGTTCATCTAATGGTGGGGAGAAGGGAAGTGGTTTCTTTGATGACTCTGGTTCCTCTCTCCCTCTGTCCCTCAGATGAATACCTCACTGTTGGGGAGCATTGGCATGCTGAATTCAGCCCCTCAGCTGCGCTGTATCAAAACCTACCAGGTGCCCCCAGTGCAGCCAGCCTCGCCTGGCTCCCACAACGCCCTGAGACTGGCCCGGCTCATCTGGACTTCCAACCGCAATGTCATCCTGATGGCCCATGACGGCAAGGAGCACCGCTTCATGGTCTAGTGCCAGCAGCCCCGACTGTGCCTCCTTTCCCTCAGTTCTTCAAGCCAAGACTCCTTGCCCTCCTGGCACCCCAGGACGCACAGCGTGGCCTGGGTCATTTCTGCAAGGCTCTCAGGGTGGGGGTGGACCTGTGCCACCTATTGATTTGGAGGCGTGCACACACCACTCCTCAGGATGTGGCTGCTGTTCTGTCACTGGGTCATTTTCCCCCTTTCTTTCTTTCCCTGCCAGAGAGGGAGTGGGAGGGATAGCCAGCGGTCCCTGAGCCCGTTCCTGTTGCTTGGTGGACCAAAGCCCGAAAATCAATAAACACTGTGATTGCACTGCAGCCCAGATCAGCATTTTGCTCAAGCTAAAGCCCACCTTGCAAGTACTGCTTGAACCTGCCTGTTTTGACAGGGAGCTTTGAGGTAACATGGCTGTCCTAATTATAAAAATTACTTTCCTTGGAATATCCTAAAACATTCTGTTGTTTACTGAAAGGATTCTGTGTTTACATGATTTTTTTTTTCCTTCCAGGGATTATGGTCTAGCCACTTCCTTCTTAGTGAACACCTATCCAGTTTGAAATTAATAAGAAATTATACCAAAAAAATTTCCTTGTGGAGAATAGTTCCCCTAGAAACCTAGCCTTCTAAAATGCTTGTGTCCTGCTTAAGTGTTAGTGTATTTAGTGGTTCAAAAACAAATTATCACTACTTCTGATCTAGTTAATAGAATTATACCAGTTACTATGACTAATCTCGGCAGTGAGCTTCTGTAGTAAGGAACCAAGTTTGGAGAGTAGTGTACATGTAAAAGGAAGACTCTTGCGTTTGTTGCTATAGACCTTTGTACTTAAGAAAGAGCTTACCCCTTTTTTCCTGAAACTCTACAAATCCGCAGTTCCCATATGTGCAGCCTGCATCAGTTATCATGCAATAGTCACAGTTCAGCCTGCAAACCCTACTAATCAATTAAAGCAAAATGAAGCAGCATTCCTTTCAAACAGATATCCTAGGAAAACTAGTGAACAATGTCACAAGCATTCAGGAGTGTATATAAAAATGTGAGGGCTTTTAGTTAATTGAGTAAACGTTGCAATGAGGGTGTTCATCATGCTTCAAGTAAGCATTAGCTAGCTAGCTTCCTTCTTATGTTGAATTATGCTGGCTGTCGCGCCCAGTAATGGGAAAATGCATGAAGTAATGTTCTGTATGAGCTGCTCCTCACAGACCTCGCTCTCCAGGCAGTTGGGGATTTGGTTGGTTGATTGCTGACTGGTTGGGCCAAGTGGTTTTTGAAATGCAGAAACTCAAAGACAAATGTGAAGTTTTCAAAGGAACCAAAAATAATGGTCAGTTTTATTTAAAAAGCATTTATGGTTAGAGTTTATGTGATAGGGGAAAAAAAAAAAATAAGAATCCCAGTCCAGGAACAAATCCATCTGTTATTTTACTGAAACAGAAGTTAGGATCCTTAGACAGTCTCTTTATTTATAGGAAGTATGTCATTTCCATTGATGGCAAAACCTGTATTGTTGCTTGGTTTTAGATGCTGGGTGTTCTCTCAAAAGTGAATTTCTGTCACATGCATGTATGTTGTATTTATAAAGAGTATATCTGTAGTTTCCAGGAAGAATACAGAACTGTACAGTATAGACTTTGGTGAACACACTCTTGTGTTTGGCACTGATAGAGAAACCTGAGATAAGCAAAAGATGAGCTGGGGTTTCCAAGTGGGCTCTCCAGTCTGCTTGATACCTGGCACATGTTTACTTTATTAACCTAAAGATGTGGGAGGGGGTGGGGGTTCATTTATTCTAGACTACAGTGCTGTTTTGGAATAAAGTACAATTTTTGAAGTACAACTACAGCTTAGAGATTTTTGTTGTAAGCAGAATGTTTGCTGAGCCAGGAGAAAGGTGGGAGATAGTAGGCAGACCATCACAGAGCACAGTGGCATGCTCCAGGCTATTGAGAACAAAGTGGGGGGTGTGAGGGGTGGCAGGGAATTAGTAGGTATGAACCAGCTCCTCACAACTTCTGTCTGCACAGCCAGCACCACTTATTCAGCCAACAGAATATTATGACTGCAAAAGCCAGGGGCAAGTGATATTTGATGGTTAGACATCTCTAACTGCTATACTAACATTTGCATTCTTGTTAACGCACATCTCTCTGTGACTGGACAATCACAGCTCCCCTACTTCCACCAAGCTTAGATTTCTCAGCACTGAGCTCTATACTTTGTACTGTCATCACTGCATACAGTTTTTGCATTTTATTAATTTCCTTGGCACTGTATTTGGACCTACCCTTGTAAATGTAAGGACATATGTGGCTTCACTAGTAATTTACAGGCAAAAGTTGACATGATGTGACTCCTGTATGAAACTGTAATGATTGAACCATTGTAGATAGCGAGTGAATTAAAATGTCTGCCTCTCAGTGCACTTTCTTGATGATTCCATTTAATAGACTCTATATGTGCTGGATGTTCTTGTGTACATATGTGTGTTAAATAAAACTGAATTGTACTGAAGATGGTTTTTCTCATTAAAACCAGTTTTCATTTTTCTGAAGCATCTCTCAGTTGAAATCAAAATACTCTTCAGGCACGCTACCCAACCCAACTTTGGTACCAAATTATGTTTTCTATTTCTGCCTCATTAGTTGTTTCTCTGGAGAGCTAGCTTCAGGAAAGGCAGACGTGCTCAGGAAAAAATAGTGGAGTTGTAGAGAAGGAAGCCCTCTGCCATAGAGAGAACCAGAGGCAGAAACTCAAGCGCACCCTCTGTGGTTTGGGCAGGGGAATTGCACACATGTTGCTCTGCCTCCACCCTATGTTGTTCCTAGGTAGATCGTTAATTGTATCAAATTAAATCTCGTCAGATTTGATGACATGGGTTGGCTGCCCTCAGGTGGGGGACTGGGCTGAGATAATTAAATTCATTTCATTTCATACTCAGTTTGAAGCTGAATTTGAATCCCTGAAGTAAAGAATGTAATTGGTTTTCAGAAAAAGACAAGAGTAACAAAATAGGTCATCATTGCTTACAAGGGGTCCTATGTGTAAGCAATGAATGTTCTGCTTTAATTTTTCAGATCAGAAAAGAGAACAGTCTGGAGTAGGTGGCTCTTCATGTAACAGTTTTGTTTTTGTTTTAAGAATGTGATAAACCATCAGACGAGTTGTTTACAATATTTTTATCCCTATTCGAATGTCTGGTGTCCCATCTCAGAAAACATTTGAACATCCGGTGACTTAAATGTGTCCTTATAGGGAAAATAGAGATGGAAACAGTCCTCTGTGATTGGTGTTCACATAAACTGATCAAATGTGGAAAGGGCATGACATTAATAGGAAGGTAAAGCCAGGCAGTGCTGGGTGAACTTTCACCTTTCACCCCTTCAGCTGACTGACAGAGCTGAGTGTTGAAGAAAATCAATACTTTGGAGCCAGGAGGGAAATATTTCCAGCCTCTAACTAGAGAATGTATTTTGACAAGGCCAAGATAATCCAAGCTGCACAGGAGAAAGAGAAAAGAAGACTCATTTTTAAAGCTTGACACTTCAAGGTGTTTTTGTACAATGGTTTAGAGATCGTCAATACATACAAATACCAAAGGTCAAAATGAAAAGCCAGAAGAATTTCAAAAATTAAATGTTTCATTCTTCTTGCTGTTTACAAACTTAAAAAAAAAAAAAAGACTACGGAGAGCTTTGTTCTTGTAGTTGTTGCTCAAATGAACCAAGCTTACAATTGTGTTCCTTGCAGTTACCTGTCTTTAATCACATCTCACATTTTATAGAAGTGGCACTGTGTGAATATTGAATTCCTTGAAAAGTATTGAGACTCCTTCTGTGGATGTGGGTGGCAGAGGGGAGTGTGAATTGTTTTGTTTGTTTGTTATGTTTATATGGTCTTGTGTTAACATTCCAGAATTGCATTATGTTCTGTTTCTGTTGCTCTTGCCCTGGTAATGCCATGAGTCTTAAACCTTCCTTCACAACTGGCTCAATAATCTGCATGAGAAGAGAGTTTATGTACCTTTGGAACTTAAATTGCTTGGAGTTTTCTGAGTCCCTTTCAAGCAAATCACTTATGAAAGTGTTCCAATTAGACTTAGATACCCTCCTCACCTACTTCCTATTACAGTTCTCTCACTGATTCCAAAGCTAACTTTAGCAAAGCAAGGACTGCAAAAGCTGAATGAGGGCAAGAGACTGGCATACTTTAATGAATGACTCTTTTGTCACTATCAGGCCACTCCATCAGCTGGGGCCCTATTCGGGGAGTCCTGAGATTCCCAAACAGACATGATGGACTTAGACCTCAAATAAATCCCTCTCTCCATTGTTACCAGTCATCGCTATCATGAACAACAAAATAGATCCCTTTGTGGGCCCCACATAGGACCTTGCCCTCAACTTGGATCAACAATGGTAGAGAATGTTCCATCCTCCAAGGGGAGATTGAACAACATACTCTGTGCTACACCTGAGGAAGATGGGTCAATATTGGGGCAGCTTGGAATGTTCCTACTCATGACCACAGAATGTGAGCTCAGATCTACAGGGATGCAGAGGTCACATAGGCTCCTAAGCTGAATATGGATTTGGGCCCCAGACCAAATCAAATCGATGGGGTTTACAGTCAACAATATATATACCCCTTCCCCATATTAGGGAGCTACTCTCTTCCCTGATCCAGCTTTCTGTCCCTTTTCCAGCCATGCCCTCACCTCTCCAGACAATAACTTGGATCCACCTGCATATCAGATTTCAGGCTCAGAGGGAAAAAAGAACTAGTATAGCCACAGGCCCTTTGGAATATAACTAAAATATGCCTACTAGCTATCTACAAAATGGAAGACCCCCCCCCCTTCATCTGCACTATTCCAGCCTTTAGGTTCATGATTAGTCAACAATTTGTTTGCCTTTGTATGTTAACTCTCTTTTCAGCCACCAGGTTCCAGATGCTAGCATGATGCCAACCAGACTGTCCTGGACAGACAACCCCACCAATGTGTCCTGGAGCTCCACTTCCCCAGAGCCCTTCCCCACTAGGGAAAAAGAGAGGCAGGCTGGGAGTATGGATCGACCAGTCAATGCCCATGTTCAGCGGGAAAGCAATTACAGAGGCCAGACCTTCCACCTTCTGCATCCCACAATGACCTTGGGTCCATACTCCCAAGAGAGATAAAGAATAGGAAAGCTATCAGGGGAGGGGATGGGATACGGAGATCTGGTGGTGGGAATGGTGTGGAGTTGTACCCCTCTTATCCTATGGTTTTGTTAATGTCTCCTTTTTTAAATAAATTTTTTAAAAAGTGTTCCAATTAGTGCTCTTCTAAGTGAAAGCAAATGCTCCTCTAGGAAGAAGGTAAACAATTCGCTTCATTGTTCCCCACAAGATTAAAGCCATTCACTCTGTGGACAGATACCTCCAGCAAAGGAATATAGATTCTTTTCTTCACTACAGATAAGAAAAGAAAGAAGTGGGATGGTGCCTCTACCTTCTAGTCAAGCTCAGGAGGACAAAGGAATCCTGAGTACTACAAGAAACTAAAGTGAAACTCTTATTTTCTTAAGGATGTGTATCAAAATACCTTCTATTTGTGATTCTCTAATTACATAGTTAGCTAAACATTGCTAATTATATGATTATTAAGATAACTATGGCTCTATCACTTCAATTTCTCCTTCTAATTAAGAAAATCCCACTCTGTTCTAAGAAAAACATATCTGCCTGGAGATTTTTTTTTAGTCGTATTTATTTCAAAAAGAAGAATGTAGGTACCAGGAGTCCTCAGTATACCCAGCAACGGTTAGGAATCTAGCACAAGGTTGGTTGCAGTAAGCTTCAAGTAATTGTATTGTGTTGATTCCATGTGATTATGCCAATAAAGTGCAGGAGTTGTACACAGTAACTGCTTATGAAAGCCCAGCTAATTTTAGTAGACATTTAGAGGTGCCTATTGAATATAAGTAAATAAGATTGTACATCATTTGTGTTCTTTGAAAGACACTACTGGATTTTGGTTTTTGCTTCACCTTTCATTTCTCCAGGCTCCCGATAATAGATTTAACCAAATTTTAACTAAAGAGGAAGTCTATCTGTATTTGTCAGGCTCTTCTCTGTATTAAGTTATCTTGTTTCTCACCAAAATTTGTAGGCGGTCACTTAATGCACATCATTATATATAGGTATAGCTATTGGGTGCCGGGATTGCCTGAGGGTGCTTCTTCCCCGAGCATGTGGTCTATTTACATAATCATTGTTTTAATTGTTTTAATCCCCACTGGTTCGAGCTCTTATTATGCTCCGCCTCCTCTCCTAGTCACACCCTGTTTTTCACCACTAGTTTGCACTCTCTTTTCGCTCTACCCTCTCTATGTCACACCCTGTTTTTACACCCTACCACTTTCTTCTTGGAGAGTATAAATGCAGATGAATAAAGCCAGCATGGCATTGCATTGCATTGCATCCCAGCTCAGCCATGAGTCCCTGGTTGTCTGTCTCCTGCCCACAAAGCTAGCCCCACATCTGGCGTCTGAACAGGGACCGGCAACTGGATAGGTTGATAATAGCTACTGAAGTTAGGAATTATTCCCCATTATATCATGGGATCACTAGAACAAAGAAAACTGGACAAGTGAATTCTGTTGCCAGTATCTTTTTGTTTTCACTCTTGCCAAAGTAACTTAATGTTTCAGCTTCTTCACATGTGAGCTGTACCGTCTAAGACTCATCCAGCCAACACACTTTGCTTCAGTGAAGTTTTAGCTAGAATTTAAGAGGAGAATTGTGAGGAGACATTTTTATTCAGTCTTCAGACATTTATTGAGCCTTAGTATATGCTAAGCTGGACTTTGCCAACAAGAAAGCATTTGGACCTTGAAGAATAAATGGATTGAACTGGATGTTATCAGGGAGGGATTTATAAATCCCAAATTAAGATATAATCTGAATAGCTATCAATTTCAAACCTACAGCCTGCAGAGCTTCGGTGGGCTTTCACTTGTAGCTCTTGCTATAGACACAGAAACCAGGATTCCTGCATCAAAGAACTCATGCAATCTAGAAGGCAAAAGCTCTTTCAAAAAGACCCCAGACAAAGTCATGGGGCTGGGTGGTGCACATATTACCATGTATAAAGACTCAGATTCGAGTCCCCACCTGTGGGGGGAAGCTTCAGGAGCAGTGAAGCAGTGCTGCAGGCGTCTCTCTTTCTCTCTATATCTCCCCCTTTCAACTTCTCTCTGTCTCTATTAAAAATAAACAAATTTCTAAAAAGCAAAAAGTTTCATAAGAGATCTTTCTAAGGTCAAGAGGAACAACATAATGATTGTGCAAAAGTCTTTCATGCCTGAGGCTCTGAAGTCCCAACCGGCAACACTGTAAGCCAGAGCTGACCAGTGTTTCAGTGCCTGCCTGCCTGTCTGTCTGTCTGTCTATCTATCTCTCTCTATCCACCTTTCCTCTATCATTAAAATAATAAAATATTTTTAGAAGAAATCTCTCTGACTTTGTACTATTTCAGTTTTCATTTCCTTTATTTAAAAAAGAACTTATTTGCTTTGGGGCAATGTGGTAGAGCACCAAGTAAAATGCAATATTACCATACACAAAGGCCCAGGTTCAAGCCCCTCATCCCCACCTGCAGGGGAGGTGAAGGGAAGTGCAACAGTGTTGCAGATGTCTCTCTTTCTCCCTCACCAACTGCCCCTCTCCTCTCAATCTCTGTATGAAAAGAGAAAAGAAAAAATGCCCACGCAGAGCAGTGTAGAAACTAAACCCCAGCAATGCCCCTGGTGGAGGTTGAAAAAATGAAATAAATTATTTAAAAAAAAAAAAAAGTAAGGTATGCACTCTCCTTATCTTGTGTATAGAAAGCATGGCGTTGGAAGGCCACCACACCCACCCGGAACTGAATGAAGTACTTACTTCTCCCTCCAGCTGCTAGAAGCATTGGCATCCAGCAGTTCTCTGCTGAGTCCTTTTCTAGACATTGATCACAGTTAGGAAAACCGTCTTCCCCAAGCTTGCACCCCATCCCCTGGGGAGGACCATCTCCAGTGCTGGGCCAGGGTGGGGAGTGGGGAGGGGGTGCATGCCCAGCTCCCAGTTACATTGCAGAGCAACTGAAGGGCCACCCCAGGCCCAGATCACCCCCTTGTGATTGGCCACAGTCTTCTCCACCCAGCCTGGCAGCCCAGCTTCTTCTCCCTTTGCCCACAGCTCACTCCACCCCTCCCCTCCCAAGGTTGCTCCATAGATCTCTGAGTCAGATCTCTGCATCCCAGAGATCTCTCACCCTATGACTGCTGGTGCCTGGACCGGCTCCTCAAGAAGACTAGATGGAAAGTGAGATTTGGGAACTAGGTTGGTCAAGCAGTGAATGTCTAGCAGTGAGGAGCCTGTCTCTGGTGGAATTGCCTTTGGCACGCTGGAGCCTGCGGCTGCTAAATGCTTGGTGGATGATGAGTGGGGAGACGTGCTAGGGGAGGAAAGGGCACGTGCTGCACGGGAGCCTCTAAGGGCAGCCTGTCTCCTACAGACAAGCTTCAGCTGAGGCTCAGGCCCAAGTTTTGTGAAGCAGAGCTCCAGTGGAGACAGTGCCTTGCTGGAGATGGGTGAGGCTGTAGGAGAGGTTATAGAGACCCCTCTCTTGGCCTCCCTAAGTGCCCTCCACACACACTTTCCTTGAGACAAAAACAGCACAGCCCCCCTGCCCCCACCACCACTACCAGCTCTACTACCGGCCATCAGAGGATATGTCACCACAGAGCCCAGCTGTGGAAGTGCTGGGCTTTCTGTCAGGAGAACTGGGTCCGGGTGCTGTAAGCTGAGTTGACATGTGCCTGCAGGGTCTGGGAGAACCAAAGCACTGGTTTCTAGGGTTGCTGGGGGTGCTGGATTTCGGGGAGCCACAATATAAAGTGAGACGAGGCAGAGCTTATTGATATGGGGTTTTCGCCTGTGGACAAGGAACCAGAGACAAGGTACTATCCAACTCAACTTATAGAAAAGGATGAGTGGCAAAGTCATGGGGAGGGGGGGGGGAGCAGTGCCAGAACTCCCAGGTAGGTGGTGGAGGAAAGAGCCAAGAACCCAGTGTGGTGGGGTAGCTGGATGGGATGTGCTGTGTAGGACTAGAAACTCACCAGATGACCGCTCTGCAAGAGAGGCTACAAGACATTTTGTTTACCCAGGAACTAGGAATGTGCTGGTGGGGAGGGCCCCTGCATTGCAGTAGGCCAGGGCTGAGGGTAGCAGGAAGCCATCATTACAGACCTGGACCCCCTGGTAACACTGGAGACCTTAGAACCTGAAATGACTGAGATCCAGTGGGGCAGTTATGATCAGGAACAGCACATTTGGAGAGGGGCCTGTCCTGTAGAGATCTTTGGAAATAACTCATAAAACATTTCTCCCCTGGGGTTGCCAACAAGTGTTCCATCTCTCCAACCCAAAGTAATCAAGAATGGATAATGGGAGGCTGAAGACCACTGCTCCAATAAAGGCAGACTCGCCAGCTTAGTTTGTTGGCCTGAAGGACGTGGTTATTGGGATGACTGAGGGTGAAGATCTGAGTCATAAAAGGCCGGGCAGTGGTGAACCCAGTTAAGCACACATAGTACTAAGCACAAGGACCCATGCAAGGATCCAAGTTCAAGCTTCTGGCTTCCTACCTGCAAGGGGAACACTTCACAGGCAATGCAGCAGGTCTGCAAATGTCTATCTTTCTCTTTTCCTCTCATTCCCTCTCTGCCCTCTTAATTTCTCTCTGTCCTATCCAATCAAATGTAAAAAAAAAAAAAATGGTCTTCAGGATCAGTGGATTCATAGTATCAGCAATACAGAGCCCGGCAATAGCCCTGGAGGCAAAAAAAAAAAAAAATCTGGGTTAGTCAACTGTAAGCAACTGACATTGTCTAAGGTTCTGGTCAATGGGAAGGGGGAGAATTTGAAATAGATAGTACAAAGGAAATCCGGGTCTTCCAGGGGTGGTCTCAAGACCTACTCCTACATCAGGGTTCTCAGCTGTCCACTCACATTTCCTCTTTCCAATTTCTCTTCAGAATCCTGGAAGAGCTATTCCTAGAATTAATTCAATTAATTCAGTGGATCTCGTTGGGTCGAAGGTGACTGTCGTGGATGTAGGGGACCATGTACTGGGTCACTGGCAGTGAGCATCTATTCAGCTGAGCCCCCCAGGACTTACCTGAGCTGAGAACACTTGCTTTACTCAAAGCCACACCATCCTTTCCAAGGGCAGCTGATGCAGTGACCTGTCCTGTGGGTACTGGGACATCTCCAGGAGTCACCTCGGCTTTCTTGCTTCCAGAGGCATTGGCTGAGAGCTCCGTGGCAGCCGCTTCTCAGCCCAAAGTCTCCTTCTGCCTCTTTGTGCTTCCCTCACACGGGAGTAGGTCTGGAGGTGAGTCACAACACGCCTTTCCAGGGAACGTCAGTCTTACAGTCTCCTCTTCTGCTTTGGTTCAACTCCAGCTCTGCCACTTCTTAGTTCAACACTAAGTGCCCTGGATTTCTCTGCAAAATAGGATGGATGGTCACACCTACCCTGTGGTCTTGTTGTGGGGTTTGGTAGAGACAGTAGTTGCTTCTATAACAGATAGACGGAGGGAGGGGAGAGACAGCACAGCCAACAAAGCCCTCCCTGTTCGTGCTGTAGGACACCCTTGGAGTGCTCAAGGGCTTTGCTCCTGGGCCTTGCGCACAGCAAGACAGGTGCTGTACCAGCTGAGCTATCTTGCAAACCCAGACTGCTCACTTTAAGAAAGTAAAGAGTCAAAGTAGAAGAGAACTGATGTTTCTGAATCCTTATGTTGTACCCAAAACTCTACTAAGTTGTATTTAGTACACAGCCTAATTTTTTTTTTTTTTAAACCAGAGCACTGCTCAGTTCTGGCTTATGGTGGTACCAGGAATTGAACCTGGCACTTCAGAGCCTCAGGCTGGAGAGTCTGTTTACATAACCACTATGCTTTCTAGCCCTGCCTGCAGCCTAACTCTTAAGCCAAAAAGTCATGAATTGTTATCTCCCTTTCTCAGACAAAAGATTGCAGTTCTCTTAGCCAAATGATCAGGATCAAGAAACTGATGGAAGTCATATCTAGTATTTTAACTCCCAATGGTGTCACTAGTTTTCTCTGTTCTCCCAGGGTCCCTCAAACCACAGGAGATGGGGAACCAGCAGGCAGGAGACCGGTCAGTCGTCCTTTTGTAGCAGCAAAATGAAGTGTGACAGAACAGAAGAATATTTGGACTCACTTAAGCCAATGTGTTTTTCAACCACCACCCCCCACTGGATTTATAGGCATTGTGCTACATTTTAAAAGGGCAGGAATTATGTTGGTTCTCAGTTGGGAATCATCTGACTATTTACCAGGAAATGGTTGAATGAAAATGTGTGAACTTTAGCAAGTGCTGCATTGCAAGGAGTGGTTTTGCTGTAATGAAGAAACCATTTCTTCCCCCTCTTATTTTTCATTTTTAAATCTTTTTAAATTATTTATTTACTTATTATTGGATAGAGTGAGAGAAATTGAGAGGGGAGCAGGAGCTAGAGATAGAAAGATAGATAGATAGGGGGTCAGGCGGTGGCACAGTGGGTTAAGCTCATGTGGCGCAAAGCGCGCAGACTGGCGTAAGGATCCCGGTTCGAGCCGTTGGCTCCCCACCTGCAGGGGAGTCGCTTCACAGGTGGTGAAGCAGGTCTGCAGGTGTCTGTCTTTCTCTCCCCCTCTCTGTCTTCCCCTCCTCTTTCCATTTCTCTCTGTCCTATCCAACAACGAACAGCATCAACAATAGCAATAATAATGACCACAACGAGGCTACAACAACAAGGGCAACAAAAAGGGGAAAAAAATGGCCTCCAGGAGCAGTGGATTCATGGTGCAGGCACCGAGCCCAGCAATAACCCTGGAGGGGAAAAAAAAAGATAGATAGATAGATAGATAGATAGATAGATAGATAGATAGATAGACAGACACCTGCTTCGCCACACATGAAGTTTTTCCTCTGCAGGTGGGGACCAGGGGCTCCGACCTGAGACCTTGTGCACTGTTATGTATGCGCTTAATCAGGTGCGCCACCTCCCGGCCCCCTACCCCTCTTATTAAACAGCTGTTGGGGGGATAATAGATTGATTTGCAGAGAGAGGTCCTTGTTTGCATTGATCACACACAGCTGCACTGGGTGCTACTTGCTGGCTCTTAAACTGACCTCTCCTTGCCTTTTGGGGCACCACGTCAGTCTGGCTTCTTTCACTGGTTGTTTTTGTTGGCACTTCTTCCTGAATTATTATTACTGTTTTTAATTATTATTATTTTTACCGGAGCATTGCTCAGCTCAGGCTTATGGTGGTGCAAGTGATTGGACCTGGGTTTTGGAGCCTCAGGCATAAGCACGGCTTTTATGCTATCTCCCCAGCCATATTTTCTTCCAGAGAGGCATTTTCTATTCTTTCTTTTTTCTTTCTTTCTTTTTCTAAGAAACTTAAAAAAAAATTTATTAGTGATTTGGGTAGGGGTAGATAGCATGATGATTATGCAAACAGATTCTCATGCCTGACGCTCCAAAGTCCCAGGTTCAATGCCCCACACCACCGTAAGCCAGAGCCGAGTAGTGCTCTGGTTGAAAAAAAAAAAAAAAGAATTTATTATTATTATTATTTTTTAGTAATTTAATATTGATTTACAAAATTATGAGATAACAGGAGTTCTGTGTCCCTATTCCCTCCACTGGGAATTGCAGTTGTTCTCCCAATGTCACAGATATGGGTTTATTTATTATTATTATTATTTATCATTTCTATAACTACCTTTTTATATTTCTATATATTTGCCCATTTTTTCTATGGTCCTGCTTTCTCTTCCTTTCTAAGTCACACCTAAACCTTCCTCTCTTTTTTCTTCTTTCTCTGAGTCTTGATGGAATTAGAGTTCAGAGCCCTCTGGTCATCTTTGCCTAACATTTCTCCCCCTCTGGGGGTATAGATCGACTTTATTAATTTTTTTTCCCTGAGCACTGATCAGTTCTGGTTTAACGTGGTGTGGGGGCTTAAACCTAGGACTTCAGTGCCACAGACATGAGAATCTCTTTGCATAGCCATTACACTATCTACCTCTGCCCACACCAGCATTCTCTTGGGGTTACAGAAGATTGGAATTCTGGCTTCTGCTGGACATGGGTGTTGGCAGATCAGTCTACACCTCCAGGAAAGAGGCATTTTCTTACAAGTAACTGATGTATATAAAACCTATACCAGAAACCAAGATTTTTTTTGAATGGAAGCAGAACTTTTCACAAAAACTAGTGAAAAGCAAGAGGGAAATCCCCACCCTTTCTGAAGATGAAGCAAAAGCAACAGCTTTGAAGGCTAAGAAAGAAGGCTAAAAGGCATCTGTGGCCACACACACACACACACACACACACACAAAGAGATTTGGTTATCACCCATCTTCTGTCAGCCCAAGTCACTGTGGCTCCTACAGCCGCCCAGATATCCCAGGGGGAGCACCCCCAGGAGAAGCAAGCTTGACCACCCCACCATCATCAAGTCCCCACAACCACAAGTTAGTCATGAAACATATAAGCCAACAACACACTTAAGTTCATTGTAACCAGATCCAGCTGGCTGTGAAGAAGCTCTATAACACTGATGAGGCCAAGGTCAGTGGTGGGGAAAAGAAAGCATATCTTCAACTGGCTCCTGACTATGATGCTTTAGATGCTGCCCAACAAAACTGAAATCATCAAAACTGAGTACTTACTGTTGAATGTAAAACATTAATTCCCCAATAAAAATAAATAAATTAATTAATTAAAAAAGAAAAAGAAAAATGAAGCCAGGGAGGCTAGGCAGCAGTGCACGAGGTTAAGTGTACATAGTACAAAAGCACAAAGACCTGAGCAAAGATGCCAATTCCAGCTCCTGGCTCCCCCGCTGCAGGGCGTGACTTCACAAGCAGTGAAGCAGGTCTGCAGGAATCTCTCTGTCTCTCTCCCTTTCTTTTTTTTTTAACATTTATTTATTTATTTATTCCCTTTTTGTTGCCCTTGTTTTTTTATTGTTGTAGTTATTGTTGTTAGTGATGTAATCATTGTTGCATAGTACAGAGAGAAATGGAGAGAGGAGGGAAAGACAGAGAAGGGGAGAGAAAGACAGACACACCTGCAGACCTGCTTCACCACCTGTGAAGCAACTCCCCTGCAGGTGGGAAGCCGGGGGCTCGAACCAGGATCCTTAACGCTGGTCCTTGCGCTTTGTGCCATGTGCACTTAACCCGCTGCGCTACTGCCCGACTTCCTCTCTCTCCCTTTCTACTTTCTATCTCTCCCTCCCACCTCCTCTCTCGGTTTCTCTCAGTCCTATCCAAAAAAAAAAAAAAAAAAGAAAAAGGAAAATGGATGCAGAAACCAGATGGCTAGTGGGTACCTCCCAGAAAACTTGAACTTCCATCCAGACAAAAGATATTCAAATTTTCTTCACTCCATTTTACCAACACTCATCACAGAGGCCCCTCTGACCAGCACAGGGGAAATTCTGGTCTCTACGGTCATATATTGGGTTTGCAGAGTCTGGACTCTTTTACCTCTGGCAATTGCATTGTGGAAATATTGGAATACGCCAAATTTTCTAGAGCAAATCAAGACAGGTCACCATAGTCACACCTCTTAACTTTAAATTTGGCATTAGATCATATGCTGGTTCTTGACTCACTGATCAGGAATTCTTAAATCCCTTCCCCTTTTTTTGTATTTTATTTATTTATTTATTTATTTATTTATTGGATAGAGACAGCCAGAAATTGAGAAGGAAGGGAGAACTAGAGAGGGAAGGAGACAGAGAGACTGCAACACTGCTTCTCCACTTGCGAATCTTTCCCCCTGCAGGTGGGAACCAGGGGTTTAAACCTGTGTCCTTGCACATTGTAACAGGTGCACTCAACCAGGTGTGCCACCTCGCCCCTGTACATCTCTTCCTTAATGAGCCAAGGCCCTTATTAAAGCTTCAGATGTGCTTTTCCTTTATTGCCAAAACATCTGCTCTTTTATCTCCCCTCCCCATATTTAATTTTCTGTTTTCAAATTTTCTAGAGGAAGGGTATAGGTGAGATTTCCAGAGTGTTCACTGTAATTTATCATGCCTATTGGCTCTAGATACCTTACAGCTGGAGAAGATTCTAGAGTCCCATTATCTCCCGCAAAAAGAGCACACCTGGGAATAAAGAAGAACCCATTTTCTATCCCTATATTCTGAATGAAGTGTTCTATCAGGATTCTTAATGGAATTCAAAGATAGAAGTAGCATTTCTTGAGATTATGTTACATTTTGATGTATATGATTTTGTGTGCATGTGTGAGAGAGAGAGAGATCAGAGCAATGCTCTCTCTTTTTTATGTTATATTTGTTTTGTCTTTCTTGTTCTTCATTATGTGGTTTTAGCCCAAGGGTCAAACCCAAAGCTTCATGCATATAAGCCACTCTGGCCCCAAACATATAATTTTACTTAAGCCTCTCAAAAATGTGATGAGTTAGTCTATAGTTTACGTATCTAATCTAATACAGACACCTTCTACCGACTATGAAACTGACACACTGACAGATTAAGCAACTGGAAGGTCACCCAATTGGTGAAGTGGTGGAGTTGGGATTCAAATCCAGAGATCTTTTCCCTGGATGATACCATTAAGGTCACTTTTCTAGTATCTGAGAAGACATGTTTCCTTTTCCTTGCTGACCTCAAAATTCAATCTTCATCTGCATACTCCACAGTGACTCTTTCAATGCCTATTACTTTCCAGGCAATTTTAGAGAAGATTAGATTAATACAGCCCAGGCACTTACATTATTTATGAATATTGGAAACTAACAGTGTGGGGTGCATTTTGTGGGAACAGTTATGTATATCATACACGCACACACACACACACACACACACACACACACACACACACACACACACACACCTTTCTGATAATCTTAGAGTCCAGCACAGGAGTCTTGTGGTTTATTAGACATTGGTTGTAGGTGGCCTCCCTTGATCAATAGGATTCTGCTGGCACTCACTCCATCTATTATCCATTTATATATATCTGTCTGTCTGTCTTTAATATTTATTTATTTATTCCCTTTTGTTGCCCTTGTTGTTTCATTGTTGTAGTTATTATTGTTATTGATGTCATCATCATTGTTGGATAGGACAGAGAGAAATGGAGAGAGGAGGGGAAGACAGAGAGGGGGAGAGAAAGATAGACACCTGCAGACCTGCTTCACCGCTTGTGAAGCAACCCCCCTGCAGGTGGGGAGCCGGGGGCTTGAACCGGGATCCTTACACCAGTCCTTGCGCTTTGCACCACCTGCGCTTAACCACTGCACTACCGCCTGACTCCTACTATCTATCTTTAATAGAAAGAAAGAGAACCCAGAATATTACTTTGGTATGTGTGATTCTTGAGACTAAGCTAGAGACTTCATGCTGTATCACCTCCCTCTCAGGCTACCAATAATCTGATTTCTAAAGTGTTCTGACTATGCTTCCCTGAACCCCCAGATGCCTGAGCCTTATTGTTCTCTAACTTCATTTCTTTTATTTTTCCACTGTAGCCTTTGTCTCTAGCACCTTCATTCCCAGAGCACAGAAAAGGAAAGAATAACCTTGGTGGCAATAATAATAATAACAATAATGACAA
The DNA here is from genome assembly GCF_950295315.1 of Erinaceus europaeus. Classification (NCBI taxonomy): domain Eukaryota; kingdom Metazoa; phylum Chordata; class Mammalia; order Eulipotyphla; family Erinaceidae; genus Erinaceus; species Erinaceus europaeus. Next base: position 72,190,534 of record NC_080176.1, read on the forward strand.
TAATATCTCATAGGTCATGGCTAAGTGTGTTCTAAAAGAATTTAGAAGTCATTGAAAAGTTGTAAGTTGGGAGGCCCAATGTGATTTAGCCAGACAGCACCATGCTGTCATATTCATATGGAGAACAGTCAGGGGAATTGGTAAAATAAAAACAAAGGGAGGGACTTCCAGAGGTGTGGCTATGGACTAAAAACAAAACAAAACAAAAAAACTAAACAAAAAAAACTAAAAACAAAACAAAACAAACAAAAAAACAATGAAAAATCACCCAAAAACTCAACAAAATCCAACCAGGATTTCTCCAGAAACTACCTAAGCCACAGCCGCCAATTTGCAGATGCTACTACAATTTCTTCCTGACTTCCCTGGGCAGATAACCTCACCAATGTGTCCCAGAGCCTCACCTCTCCAGAGCCCTTCCCCACTAGGGAAAGATAGAAGCAGGCTGGGGGTATGGATACACCTGTCCACACCCATGTCTATTGGAGAAGCAATTACAGAAGTCAGAACTTCACCCTTCTGCACCTCATAAAGAATTTGGGTCTTTATTGCCAGAGAGGTGAATGTTAGGGGAAGATAGAGGATTCTGAGCTCTAATTCCATCAGGACCTCCAGAGGGAAGAGTGAAAAAAAAAAAAAAAGGAAAGAACACTCAGAAATACTAGGTGTGACTTAGAAAGGAAGGGGGCAGAGGTAGATAGCATAATGATTATGCAAAGAGACTCTCATGCCTGAGGCTCCAAAACCCCAGGTTCAATCCCCTGCATCACCATAAGCCAGAGCTGAGCAGTGGTCTGGTGTTTCTCTGTCTCTCTTTCTCTCTCTCAAAAATAAAATAAAAATAAATAAAAGAAAGGAAGAGAAGCCAGGACCATAGAAAAAGTAGGCATATATATGCCTACTAATATATATATATTAGTCTTGGGAGAACTACTGCAGCTTCCAGTGGAGGGAATGAGGTCACAGAGCTCCAGTGTGGTGTGAAAGGTGGAATTATCCTCCTGTCACCTTATAATTTTGTAAAAACAATATTAAATCACTAATAAAAAAACAAATACATAAATAAAAATCAAAAGAAGAGATCCTTTTTATTTTGTATAACAGTACTACCACCGACAGTGGTTTAGCGTCCAAGCACAACTTAGCTGGGAGTCGCTTACAGGCTGTGCCGAGGTACTAGTTGGGCTGTGGTCTCATCTGAACACCAGGTGGGAGACGCTCATGTGGTGGTGAACAGAATCCAGTTCCTCTTGCTGTACGACTTGGGGTCTCATTTTCTTGCTAAATCTCACTGTAACCAACTCCCAGTTCTCATATTCATTGTACAGTTCTCTGCTTGTCTGGGGCCTAAACACACACACACACACACACACACACACACACACACACACACACCAGGAAAAAGAAACATTTGCCTTGAATGATGCATTGGAGTTGCCTGGGGTGGAAGGGCATCCAGGCAATGAGAAGCCATGAGTGCAGGCATGGAAGTATGAAAGGGAATGGTGTTCTCAAGGAATGACAAATACAGCCAGTCGCTTACACCAAAGCCATTTTCCATTTCTTTCCTGATCCTAATCCTGGATTTAGCCCCAGCTCTTCCTGCCACATGACCACATGCTCAGAGTGGACATTCTTATCAGCCTTGGGGATTGAAGTCTGGTCAATGCAAGTCAATAATGCTAATTCAATTCCTAGGGCTGCTTAGGAAAGGCTCCTAATGCCGTTCTAGTCAATGAGATACGATCAGGGGGAGTCTGGGACATTCAATCTTGGTTTCTATCTGTGGGTGGGTCAATGACTCCTAGGGTCATGCAGCCATCTTGAATCCATCCCGAACCCCATGGACAGTGCCAGCCAACCCACAGGGAAGTGCAGAGGGCAAAGCTGGAGCTCAGTGGAGTCTTGGTGGTTCAGTAATTAAGTCTCTGCCTCAAACTCACCTACCAGACTGTGCCTCAGTCAAGCCAGTTGTAGCCAAAGCTTGCAAGCATACTGCACATTTATCAGGACATGAGCTGTGGCCAGTGCAAAGGTATTTCCAGCCACTGACAAGGACTTGACTATTTCTCGGTTGAGCCTCTTGGCAGGGTGAGAATAGAATAGAAAATGGAGAGAGCCATGATGAGAAGACTTGGGAGGGGGCGACTTCAAGACAAACGGATAGATTCAGAAAACTGGAGCCACAGTGAGTTCCACAGCACCAAGAAGGGCTAGAGATATTTTTCAGGCATAAGCTAGGAGACTTAATGCATTTAAATGCTTCAAGTGAAGTAGTGAATAAGCAGCAGGGGTTTCTTTGGGAGGTGGGGGGTGGGGTGGGGCGGGTGCTCAGCTATCCAGCCCAGACCATCTGTGTCATTCCAGAGAAATACCATCCACATCCCCCATGATGCCCCATGACGCCCCATGATGTCTCTGTTCCTCTGTTCTCTCCCCATGGCAGCCCTCCACAGTGATTTCCCATTCATATAATCCCACATAATAGCACTGTGGCTATGGGGAAATCAGATCCCGTTTGTACTGTTTGGACTTGTAGTGCCTTGATCAGGAGCACTGGCCTCTGGAGAGAGCTACCTACACAAACTGTGTTCCAGTCACCCTCCAGACCTGACCCCCATCCCACCAGGAAGAGGGAACCTGAAGTGCTTCCCATGGATGATTTACAAACCTGGCCAAAGGGGTCAGGTGCTCACCAGGCAGGGTGCACACTTTCTCATGTACAAGGATCAGGGTTCTAGTCCCTAGTACCATATGGGCACCTTGTGTGTGGGTCCGGCAAGTTCCATGAACGGGAGATCTGTGAAGCTTTTTTTTATTGAGACACCTCTCAACTCTTAGCAAGGACACGGAGGAAATGGGAATGCATCTTTGAGGCCAAATAGACAGGATTCCTGTCCTCATGGGATGAGCATTCCAGGGAGTGAGACAGTAAGGAGTCATTAAAAACCAGCAGAGAAATGTGGAAGAATGTCCCAAGTGAGGGATGAGAAGAAAGCATCGTAGTTCTGCAAAAGACTTTCATGCCTGGGGCTCCAAGGTCCCAGGGTCAATCCCCAGAACCATCATACATCAGAGATGAGCAGTGCTCTGATGTTTCTCTCTATATCTCTCTCCCTTTTAAAATTAAAAAAAAAAAAAAAAAGAATGACTTAAGCTAAGTGCAAACCAAAGGCTAAGCCATTGTGTCAGGTAAGCATAGCTTTTTTGAGAAACCATCATGATCAAAAGCCAGTGTGGTTAAACCGGGAATGGCTGCTGGCTATGATAACATCACCCCAGAACTCATTCTTAACTTGGGCCCTGCGGCAAAGAAGTGGCTCACTACATTCCTGTCCCACATCTTGGAATCCGAATCTATGCCCAAAATTTGGCGTCGTGCGAAGATAATAGCAGTTTTGAAACCAAAGAAAGACCCAACACTGGCCGCCAGCTATAGACCAATTTCTCTCCTCTCTGTGTGTTACAAACTCCTTGAGAGGCTGCTTCTGTCACGAATTTCTCCTCTTACAGAGAAATTCCTATCACCCGCCCAAGCTGGTTTCCGTCCAGGAAGATCTACCTGCGAACAAGTCCTGGCCCTCTCAACTTACATTGAAAATGGATTCCAGAAGAATTTAAAGATGGGTGCTGTCTTTGTTGATCTCACAGCAGCCTATGACATCGTCTGGCATCGTGGTCTCCTAGTCAAGATCTCAAGATGCCTGCCTCCATGGGTGGCCAACACTATATCGTTTCTTCTCCAAAACAGAAGATTCCGGGTGCATCTGGGTGACAAGTCTAGCAGATGGAGACTTGTCTCAAGTGGCCTCCCCCAGGGCTCTGTTCTGGCTCCTATGCTATTTAATATTTACATCAATGACCTCCCAGAAACTTCTTCAAGGAAGTTCATCTACGCCGATGACATCTGCTGTGCAACTCAGGCATCCAAGTTCGACATCCTCGAGGAAACACTCACGAAAGACATGTCTCTGATATCTGATTACTGTAAAAAATGGCGACTAATCCCTAGCACTGCAAAAACGGTATCATCTGTTTTCCATCTACACCATGCCTCGGCCTCGCATGAGCTTAATGTGCAGCTTGACAATACGAGAATCCGGCATGAAGTCCAGCCAGTCTATTTTGGCATTACTCTCGATCGCACCCTGTCATTTCACGAACATCTCATAAAAACTGCAGCAAAGGTGGGCGCGAGGAATCACATCATTGCAAGACTGGCCAGCTCCTCATGGGGCACGAGCGCTTCCACACTACGATCATCATCTCTGGCATTATGCTATTCCACTGCAGAATACTGTGCCCCAGTATGGTTCCGTAGCCCCCATGTCCTCTTGGTTGATTCCAAATTATATTCCTCCATGAGGATAATTTCTGGAACCATCCATCCCACCCCGGTTCCATGGATGCCAGTTCTTAGCATCATCACCCCGCCAGATATTCGTCTGGATGCGGCATCATCTAAGTTCATTTCCCACGTCTACGCTCAACCAGACCTGCCAATATACGCGGATGTCTTCGCCCACCCTGTCCAACGCTTGACGTCTCGTCATCCAATCTGGTCTCCTACGCCTACACTGAACTTCTCTGTTCCAGACTCTTGGAAACAGAGTTGGCAGTCAGCTGAGGTAAAGAACAAACACCTCATCACAGACCCCTGCAAGCGTCAGCCCGGCTTTGACCTAGCACGTTATGATTGGGCCCTCCTCAATCGCTATCGAACAGGCCATGGCCGGTGCGCCGCTGTGTTCCATCGCTGGGGAGCCAGAGATGACCCGAACTGCCCCTGCGGCTACAGACAGACTATGACCCACATAGTCAACAACTGCCACCTCTCCAGATTCAAAGGAGGTCTCGAAACTTTACATCAGGCTCAACCTGATGCTGTTGACTGGCTACGGAAGAAGGGCAAACGCTAGAAGAAGAAGAAGTGTGGCTGGGAATTAAGTATGGATGAAGTGGGAAGAAGAGTGGTAGCTGACACAAGGCCTCTCAGCTATCGCAGGGCCACAGAGGGAGTGTTGTGCAGAGGAGGACATAGTCAGACTTATGGGTGTTTTTATTTGTTTGTTTTTTATTTAGTTTAATTTTTCTTTGCAACAGTGGGTCTCACACATGCATTATTTCATCACTCCTGGGCTGACATTTTCTATTCTTTTTGCTTCAGATAAAAGAGACAAAGCTAGACAAAGAGGGAGAGACACTATAATATTGGAGCTTCCTCCAATGCCAGGGCACCTGTCCTGTGATGTCTTAAATATTGAGTGGAATATATGGCAAAGCCTGCACCCTACCCAGTGAGCTACTCTGTGGTCCCCAGATTATATTTGGAAGAGCCATTTGGCTGATATGTGAGACTGAGCTGGGTAGGGAGATCAATCAGGAGGCTCCTGCAGCCACCTGCACAGAGATGACAAGTGTGTCAGGAAATGAGACTGAGCCCCAGGGAAAGGAGCAGAGTGGTAGGCTAAGAACTGGAAACACCTCTCCAAAGCCTCAAGCACAAGGTCAGATTAATTTGGTAACCCTCAGATTAATGCTGCCGCCTCCCGGCCATGCTGCCACTAAATACTATGTGGTCCCCACCAAGTTGCATCATCTCTCTGGACTTTCATTTCTTTCCTCAAAGATGAAGAGGTCCAGCAAGATGATCTCTACCAAAAGTGACCATCTAGCAGACAGTCCTAAGCAGGACACTTGAGAGCAGAAGGGAAAAGAGCGAGTCATTACATCAGGACAACACCGTCACATCCGAACTTAACATTCCTGAAAATCTCAGTGCAGAATCCAGCTCTCCTTACTCCCAGCTTTGTGCTCTGTTAACTGTTCTCTTATAGATATGGAATGGCAGTCTAACTATTTGTGGCCAGAATTGCAAGGAGTCAAGGTCCCTTGTGCATTGCACTCCTGGTGCCTTGTGCATTGAACTTAATGACTGAGGAGATTGTAGGCATTCATTTCGCAACACGGTGCATTTTTTTTCCCTAAGCACTGTTCAGCTCTGTAGAATGTACAGGAGGCCCTGTTCCAACCCTTCAAAAGGTGAAATTGCAGGTGAATACAGAACTGGCAGATCTGTAGCTGATATTCCAGGAAACTATGTGCATGGTAGGATTATCTAGTAGTAGGGGAGACAGATGGAGCCATCATGACCAGAGCCAGCAGGACCCCCAGATCAGGACCTCTGATCTGGTTAGTTAGGCTCAGGTCTGTTGGCAAGTTGCCTGTTTGCTTGATGAGGAATGATTGCATTTTATATTAAGAGTAAATATACCTTAGTGATAAAGACAAATAGTGTCTAGAAATAGTAAATTCAGGGGCCAGGTTGTAGTGCACCTGGTTAAGTGCTTACATTACAGTGCACAAGGACCCAAGTTCAAGCCTCTGGTCCCCACCTGCAAAGGGAAAGCTTCAGGAGTGGTGAATCAGAACTGCATGTGTCTTGCTGTCCCTTTCTATCTCCCCCCCTCAATTTCTCTCTGTCCCTATTCAATAATAAATAAAATAAAATTTTAAAATGTAAAAGTAAAAAAAAAAGAAGTAGTAAATTCAGTTTCAAGTTTTATAGCCACTAGTCCCAGTGACCCTGCATTAGTCCCTAGCCTCCTTGATCCTCCAGTTTCTTCACTCTAGACAATAATACAACCTTGAAAAGTTTTTTCTTTAAATCAGTTTACAGTGAAATAAATCCAGACTTTAAACAAAAATTACAAAAAAAAAATTCCTGTATTCCCTGTCTGAGAATATCCACATGTTAATGGTGATTGTTTGAAAATGGTGACTTTCTATTTGAGAAGTTGTTTCAATGATTGTTGTTAATATTCTTTCCATTTTAAAAATATTTATTTATTTCCTTTTGATGCCCTTGTTGTTTTTATTGTTGTTGTTATTATTGTTGTTGATGGCATTGTTGTATAGGACAGAGAGAAATGGAGAGAGGCGGGGAAGACAGAGAGGGGGAGAGAAAGGTAGACACCTGCAGACCTACTTCACCACTTGTGAAGCGACTCCCCTGCAGGTGGGGAGCCTAGGGCTCAAACCGGGATCCTTACCTGTCCTTGTGCTTTGTGTCACGTGTGCTTAACCTGCTGTGCTACTGCCCGACTCCCTATTCTTTCCATTTAAGCTAGAGAGAGAGAAAGAGATGGAGAGAGAGAACCAGAGCACTACTCAGCCTTCATATAAGGCGGTGTTGGAATTGAACCTATGACTTCTGGGGCCACGGGCATGCAAGCTGGTGCTTTAACAGGCTTCACTATCTCCTTGGTCTTTATTATTGATAATATCTCAGTCAGGGGAATGGATATTGCAACTGCTTCACTGTGTTTTATAGGATAGATAAGGTAACATATTCACATGACATTCCAGAGATGATAATGTGAATAGTTTTGGGAGCTACAATCATTAGTTAGGATAACATTTTCTTACTATGTCAGAGGGTGAAAATAACAGAGTTAAACTTTATAGAGATATTTAATTTTTTTTCTCAGACAAGTTCAGACCTGCGTTTCAGGGCTGGGATGGAACCCAGGCTCCTCCTTGTTGCTTTTACTTCACGGCCTCTGTCAGAAATCGCTGCTTCAGTTCCTACAACCATGCCTGAATCTCAGAAGATAGGAAGAAGCACATTTCTATTCTATAAAGGCAAAGTCCATATTTAGGCATCTATCACATCTGTTCACATCCTGTTAGTCACATGACTGCACTCAGCTGTAAGAAACCCTGAAAAATGTAGTCTTCAGAACCATGTCTTGAGCTAAAATAATGTTATTGAGGAATGGGGAGAGATAAGTATTATTAACCTTACCAGAAGAGTCAAGAGGGTACAGTAATGATTTTTTATTTTTCAGTTGAAATTTTTATTATCGGTCGTTTAGCATTGCTATATAAAATGGTAAGATTACAGGGCACACGTGTGTGTCCGACTCTGCCTCCACCACCAAAGTTCTTGTGCCCTTGTCCTTTTCCTCTGATGACCACCAGAGTTTCACAGAGTCTATGAGTTAGTTTAGTTATCACTCATTTTTGCAAGCTTGTCCATTTTATTTATCTAGTGTCTCACCTGAGTTGAAACCATCTAGAGGTTAGCTTTGGCCTCTGTACATATCAATGATGCCTTTTTACTGATTTGAAAGCCAAGAGGGGGCAGGCCAATTCAAGGCACAAGGTGCAGGCTGTGACTTGGGTTGCTTTGGCAGGAAAGCTCAAGCGAACTTTGCGTCAGACAGAGAGGCTAGAATACTGATCAGGTTCCCTGGAAGGGACCTGCCGCAGCCACATCTCAGCCTACAGAGTGGCCATGAGGAAAACAAGTACACTTTAGTGCCATGTTGACATGGGTGGGTACTAGGACACATCCATAGATAGGTGAACTTCTTTGGGTCTCAGATTTTTTTTAATAACTCAAATAGGAATTGCAACACTCATCTTGGAGCTATTGTGAAGGTCCAGTGACATAACATTTGTAATTGACTTAGCCAATCACTCAGCAGGTGCCCAAACCATGCCACTAATTCTAAAGTCCATGCCCTCACTTGTTGCTCTCAGCAGCGGTTTCTCAAGTCCTGCAGACGGGCACGTGATGATCCCACTATGGGCCCCGCAGAGCCTTTGAGAAATGGCATGAAGATTTGGTTCTATCTGTGATCCGGCTTTCATTTTTGTGTTTGGAGATTCGTTAAGAATTCATTTTGACGAATCCCAAATGCATGCACCATGGAAAACAATTAGCATTAATAGTGTAAAAGAAGGGGATCAATAAATAGATTCAGTTTTAAACTGTAATAATTTATTTGCCGCCCGACTTTTGGGAAAAGCTGCATCTTCGGGTGACACGCCGACCATTAAGCAGTTGAAGCATCATGATTTGTGATAGGAGCCTGGCGTGCAGTGCACGGACCCCGCAGTCAAGCGGCTGTATCGACAACCCAGCATCCACAGGGGAAAGGCATCCACCCCCTTTGCAGGAGACAATGCCACTTGACGAAATGTTCATCAGGCGTCCTCTCACTGGACCCGCTTCCCGGAATGCAAAGCAGCAGATGGTAAAAATTAAGGAACCCCAGTGCAGCAAAGGCTAGAGGGAAACGCTGCCATTCATCAGACAGTGAGTGGGGAGAGGGAAGCACCATCTGAAGATGAGACTGTGAAGCTCTAAAATGCAACACGTGCTGCTTCCAGAGGGGAAGATGCAGGGAGGGGCACCTGGCTGGAGGAGCTGGAGGCAATTGTTGACTGAAGGAGGAGAGGAGGGAGTCCTTAGGCAGGGAGGGGAAGAGCAGTGGGTTCTCTCAGCTGGACCAGAGGGCTGCTCCCCTCATCCTCTCTCACCGTCACAAAGGTGCTGTGATGAGGGATCCTGAGCAGGACCTTGGAGCAAACAGAAGCCAGAGGTTGCTTAATTTAAAGAGAGTGATGGATGGGTAGAAAGCAAGAAAGCAGCCCCAGTTGGTGGATTGGTGGCATAAGTCTCAAAGCATACACATCACCATGTGCAGGGACCAGGGTTCAAGCCCCAGACCTCTGCCTGTGGGGGTGGGAGTGTGGGAGCATCACAAGTGGAAGTAGTGCTGCAGGTGTCTGTCTGTCTCTCTCATTCTCTAGCTCCATTCCCTTTCTATTTCTCTGTTTTTACAAAAAGTAGATAAGCAATAAATAAATAAATGAATAGAAAAAAATGTCCTCTGGGAGCAGTGGATTTATTGTGCAGACACCGAGCCCTAGTGATTACCTTGGTGGCAACAAGCAAGAAAGCAGGTAACCTAAAGTCAGACAATGACACAGCCAGCTAAACACACACATTACCATGCTTGAGGACCAGGGTTTGAGCCCCCATTCCCCAACTTCAGGGGACGGGGAAGCTTCACAAATGGTCAAGCAAGTACTGTAGGTGTCTATATTTCTCTCCATGTCTGTCTCCCCATCCCCTCTCAATTTCTGTCTGTCCTATCAAAAATATGCAGGCACTGAGCCTCAGCACTAATGCTGGTGGCAATAAAAAAAATATATAGTAAGGAGGAAAGAGAGAGAGAAAGGAAGGAGCCCACTCTCTGCAGCTTCCCATGGAGCACACAGTGGGGTGAATAGCAGACAGGCTCCCTCTCCCTGGGAAGGCAGCAGCACCAGACTAGTGTTGGGGTGCACAGACAGACAGATGGCTAGGCCACAGTGCCCAAGGATCCTTGGCCTGGCCAAGATCACCCTGGCTCACTGCAGATGGTCAGTTATCCTCAGCCCCTCCCAACCAGCCCTGGGCTGGGGGCCGGCACAGATTACATTTTAAGGTGATAGTCATCTTTGACCTTTGGGACCTCCAGAGCCACTGGTCATCCATCTTAGAGGCGCTGACCAGCAACCTCTGGGCTATTTTTATGGCCAACAAACATTGCCCATTGATTGAATTGATTGAAATCTGCATCTGGTTGGTAGCAAAGGGACAGGGCCTCCCAGTCGAGTCTGCAGCTTTGGTTTCTGTTATTGTCTTCCACTCGTTCCTCTCACCCCTTCCCAGCCCCCATTGAGGATGTGTGCATGGATACAGGGCACACACAGACATGCACACATACCAGACACACGGACACACACATACAGCCACAGGGCATTCGTGTGTGTGTGTGTGTGTGTGCACGCGCACACACATACCGCACAACCACTACCACAACACACGACCACTGCCAATAACATGTATAATAAATGCACACCAAACATTCAGATACACAAACACGCACACACACACACACACACACAAAACAAACATTCAGACATACACACACCATAATCACATACCACATTCTCTTTTCCATCAGACTTCCTGGCATGCTGCACACACACACACACACACACACACACACACACACACACACATAAAAATATACAGTTAGGAGCTTACAATACCAAATCAAACAAGCCAAGCATTTCTGGAAATAAGAAACCTAGCTGGTGATTTTGCAATGTGCTGACTTGGCTGATCCGGCTTGCATTTCCTATAATCCCCTTTCCCATGGTTCATGGTTCAGGATTGTTGTGTGTGTGTGTGTGTGCGCGCTTTCTTTGAACTGAATATACCCCTATATACCTCTGCTGAATTATTTTGAGAAAGCCCTGTGTTAGAGGATGATCATTTATTTATTTATTTGTTTATTTATTTATTTTACAGATGAGCCTTTTAACTTCCAACAAGAGAATGAGCAACATGCCAGGAGATCTGAGGGAAAAGAACGTGGCTGTGGTGTGTGTGTCTGAATGCTTGGTATGTGTAATAGTGGTGGCTGTGTGTTGTGTGTATTTGGGCTGTAGTTTGTGGAGTGAAGCACCAACAGCCACAGCCTCTGGGAGGTCTAGGGGGGCAGGTGGGACTCACACAGCAGGTCAGACTCCTGCACCTCCACGTCCATGTTCTCTTCTTTGAATGGTCCCAGCCCCCAGCCCCACCCTCCATACCAGGTGTCAGAACACTTCCAGGGATTCAGTGAGGCTTCTGGGCTCTGAGAAGCAAGGATGGAGGCCTGGACGGCGCTGTACCCCATCCTCCAGAATAAGGTGGGTTGGGGGACCCTTTAACAGGACCTGCTGGATTGGGAGAGTCAGTGTGCAGAGTTGTAGGTGGTGGCTGGTGGTGTGACATGAGTCACTCACTGTCTGCAGAGGTCACAGGAGCTGCTCAGAGTCTCTCCCAGGGTTGGTGAGAAGCCTCTCTGTTTAAACCTTTGATCCAATGCCAGCGTACAGTCAGGCTCTGGGGGATCTGCTCTTACAAACAAACAAGGGGCAAATGAATTCAAGGGAATTTTGTTAGTGAAAATGAGACAAATGGGCAGCTGGAGGCTCAGGCTCTGGGCAGGGACCCCAAGGACAGCAGCAAACAAAGGGCTCAAGAATTCATGGGTGCATAGGGGGAGGCAGTGGGGAGAGGTGTTTCTCTGCCAGCCTAGGACCCCAGCCCTACCTGTTACCCAGGTCACTTCCTTGCTTACCTTGATCCTCTGTAACTGACTCTGGCTTGGGGAGTAGGTAGTCTTGGGGCTCAAGAGTGTGCAAGCCTGGCTCAGATGCAGCTAGTTTCATCCCTCACTAGTTCTGGTTATCTTGGGTCTTCCTTCCTCAGCCATCTTCTGTTTTCTGTTTCTGTTGAATGGGCTGTCTAAGGTTTTTCTTCCATGGTGCTTGTAAGAAATAACCCAACTATGCTGTCACACATCCCTTCTCCCCCTCTCCCTGATGAAGATTCATTCTGCTTCTTGACTGAAGGTTGACCGGCCCCATACCAGGGTCAGTTTGGGTGACTTGTCCTTACTGGGACTGTCCTGTGCCCTGGAGGATGCCAGCATACCACTGGCCTCTGCCCACTAGTTGCCAGTAGCTTCCTCTAGCTGTGCGCAACACAAATGTCTGCGGACATTGCCAGGTGTCCCCTGGGAGACAAAGTTGGCTGGTGTCTCTGCTGAGACAAAACCCAACAAGTCCCCTGGGGTAAGCTGGGTGGGGGAGGGAGGCCACACAGTGCCTCCTTTAATAATCACCTCTAACCCCCATGTGAAAAGACAGGGGTACTGGGACCTGTTTTCTATCTTACTACCTCTAGTCAGCAAGTTTCTGATGATACTACGATTTGATTCTATCCTGACTTCCCTGGGCAGATGACCTCATCAGTGTGTCCCAGAACCTCACCACTCCAGAGCCTTACCCCACTAGGGAGAGATAGAAACAGGCTGAGGGTGTGGATAAACCTGCAAATGCCCATGCCCAGTGGAAAAGCAATTACAGAAGTCCTAACTCCTTCCTTCTGTTTTTCTTTTTTAAATTTTTAAATTATCTTTATTTATTTATTGGATAGAAAGAGCCAGAAGTCAAGAGGAATGGGGAGATAGGGAGGGAGGGAGGGAAGGAGAGAGAGAGAGAAAGAGAGAGAGACACTTGCATCCCTGCTTCACCACTCATGAAGCTTTCCCACTGCAGGTAGGGACAGTGAGCTCCAACCTGGGTCCTTGTGCATTATAACATGTGCACTCAATCAGGTGTGCCACCACCTGGCCCTGAACTCCTTCCTTCTGCACCCCCAAAATATTTTGGTCCATATTCCCGGGGGGAGGGGGGGAAGTGTTACAGGAAGGTGATTGTAGAGCTCTGAACCAAGTCCCACTAGGATCTGGAACATTTGTGACCAGGAACCTTTGTTTTTATACCATCACAAAGAGGGAAGATAATCTGAAGAACACTTGAGTAAGTCAGGCACTATTTTTCCTATGTGGAAGGAAGAGGGGAAAAAATGAAGGACACCCGGAAGTTGTAGGAGGTATAGGTGTGGCTTCAAAAGGAAGTGAAGGCAGAGCTTTAGAGGTGAATAAAAATGGACACACACACACACACACACACACACACACACACACACACACACACAGAGTCAACCCATATCTATATATTTATGACCTTGGGAAAATGAGGGTTTCTGCTGGAAGAAGATGGAGGCACAGAACTTTGGTGGTAAAAGTGATGTGGAGGGAGTCAGGTGGTAGCGCAGTGGGTTAAGTGCACATGGCGTGAAGCACAAGAGTCGGCAAGGATCCCGGTTTGAGCCCCCAGCTCCCCACCTGCAGGGGAGTCGCTTCACAAGCGGTGAAGCAGGTCTGCAGGTGTCTATCTTTCTCTCCCCCTCTCTGTCTTCCCCTCCTCTCTCCATTTCTCTCTGTCCTATCCAACAATGATGATGTCAATAACAACAACAATAATAACTACAACAACAATGAAAAACAACAAGGGCAACAAAAGAGAAAATAAATAAATATAAAAAGTAGTGTGGAATTGTGTCTCTATTATCCTATAATTTTTAATTAATTAAAATTAATGATTCAAATTTTAAATCACTATTTAATCATCAAAACACACACACACGTACACACATACACACAGAAGATGGGGGACCTGGGATAAGTTTTCTGGCTTCTCTGGTTTGTCTCCTCTTGGGAAAGTAAGGACAATGGCATCGCCACCAGAATGCTTGTAAAAGCAAAGGCTGATGGCATAGGGATGGTGACCTACAAACAGTCGCTTGAATGTGAGGCACATGGGGACGATGACCCCAGAGGCTTGTCTTTGTCTGGGCTCTCCTCCACTGAAGCCCAGATAGCTGAAGCAAGGGGAAGCTCGGGGAAGGGCTGAGCCCAGGAGGGAGTGAATATTCTGTGTGCAGCCTGGGTTTGGTGAGCTGGGCCCTGCAACTCCTTCAGCAATGAAAGTCGATAATATTGATTCATCCGTGACCCTTTGACCCCTGCAGCAGCTCTGTCACTGGGGGCTGGTCTCAAACTGGAGCTCAGGCGAGCAGGGAAGCTGGAGGCTCGTCAGAAACGCAGCTTCTGCTGTTGCAGAGGCCCAGTCGGTGAGCCCTGGGCCCGGGAGTCTGCATTTTGGTGGACTTCTCCTTGGAAATGGCTTCATTGTACTGCCACTCATAGGGGAGCCAGAGTCCACAGCTCATGGATCTGCCCCACCCCATTAGAGCAGCTGGGATCAGCTTCACAACCTTGCACTCCAGCTGTGGCTGGGGGCATGTTCTAGGACAGGGGCATGTGCCAAGATGAGACACCCCAGAGGATGGGTGAACTGCCCCCACCCAGTAGACCCAGTCACCTTCTCTTCTCCCAAGGGAGAATCCCCCCATCTACTAGTTAGAGGCTCCCTAACACAGCACTCCGGCTCACCCAGGCTCAGGGCTCACTTTCTTGGATTTTCTTTCTTTGTTGTCTTGGTTTTGAGGAAACTAGCCTGGTTTTACTTTGAGAGACCAGAGACGGGTCCCTGAGTCTCTGTCCTTGGACCACAGCTGGGCTTTGCTATCACGTTTTGCTATCTTTGCAAAGCGTGCTTCCCTGGGGGGTGGGGAGGTGGGGGGGGGGAGTTGTAGGGCCTCCAGAAACTGCAGGTTTATAAAAAGCACAATCTGGAAAAGTGTTTGTGGTAGCCGCTTCCAGCAAAGCCTCAGTGGCTTGTGAAACCGTCAGCATAGCTGCACACCTTCTGAGAAGCGCCCTTGCTGGGGTCTACAACCCCCTGGAGGTTCAGGCCCAAAGCTTCTCCAGAGCCTTCTTCATTCTGCTTCATAAGCAGGAACCCACAGGCTCCTGATGATTCTCATTTAAGAGCCTCCTCCTCCTCCATTTTCCTTTTAGCTGTCAAAGAAGCCCTGGTTAAGCTTATCAGCATGGGTTTTTCTTTTCTTTCCCCCATTTGAGGTAACACTGGTTTAGAAGACTGTACATTTTAAGATCCCTTAAACACCTTAAAGACTCAGTTAACACCTTAAACACCCAGTTTAACACCTCTTGGGCTAGAGAGATAGCACAATGATTATGCAAAAGACTTTCATGCCTGAGGCTTCAAGCTGCCAGGTTCAATCCCTAACACCACCATAAATAAGAAATGATCTGTACTCTGGTGTTTCTCTCTGTATTTTTTTCTCATTGTATCTCTCTCATTAAAATAAGATAAATACACAGTTTAACACCTCTTTGTTTTCCTTTTCAATCAGATCCAGACAGAGAAGAAGAGAGAGAGAGAGAGAAGAGATGCTACAACCCAACTCCACCAGTCAAGAAACATCCCCTACTTCCATTGGTGCTGGAGGCTTGAACCTGGGTCCTTGATCATGGTAAAGTGTATGTTCTATCTCAACTGGATGAGCTGTCTCCTGGCCTCTCATCTCTCTCTCTCCCTTAAAAAATAATTTAAAGGGAGTCTGGCGGTAGCTCAGCGAGTTAAGCGCACATGGTGCAAAGCACAAGGACCGATGTAAGGATCACGGTTCCAGCCCCCAGCTCCCCACCTGCAGGGGAGTCGCTTCACAAGTGGTGAAGCAGGTCTGCAGGGGTCTATCTTTTTCTCCCCCTCTCTGTCTTCCCCTCCTTTCTCCATTTCTCTCTGTCCTATCCAACAATGATAACATCAATAACAACAATAATAACTACAACAATAAAACAAGGGCAAAAAAGGGGAATAAATAAATTAATTAATAAAAATAATTTTAAAACATGTTTTATTGTATAAAGACAGGGAAATCAAGAGGAGTTGTAGAGACAGAGAAAGATAAAGAGAGACAACTGCAGCACTGCTTCACTACATATAAAGCTTCTCCCTTGCAGGTGGGGACTGGGGGGCTTGAACCTGGGCCCCTGAGCACTGTAACACACATGCCCTCCCAGGTGTGCCACTGCCCAGTCCCTCCACACCACACCATGTGTCCACCAAGGTGCTCATATCTCTCCCTCACAGGCCACTCCCCTTGTGTCCCCCTTCCCCCTCCCCCAATTGTGATATCGTTTCCGCACCTGAAACTCAGTGTTTGTTTGACTTTCTTTTTATTTTACTATTTTTTAAGATTAATAATATTTTAATGAATGAGAGAGACCACAGCACTGCTCAGCTCTGTCTTATAGGGGCTTGAACCTAAGACTACCGGGGCGCCTGACAGGAAAACCGGCTGCTGAGCTCTCTCTCTCTCACACCCTCTGTTCCCTTGTGTCTCACACTGGAGTGAGATTATTCCGTATGATGCTCATTCTCACCAACTATCAGGAAAACGCAAATCAAGACAATGGTGAGATACCACCTCACCCTTGTGGGAAAGGTCTACATTTGGAACTATCTTGTCCTAAGATTTTGGGCTCAAAAATAGCTGTGCTCCTTACCCACTCTTCCCTCCACCAATTACCTTTCCCCACAGTGGCAGGGAGCCCCCTCCCTGCCTTAACACAAACTTTCCAAGCTGCCTGTGGTCTATACTAGATAAACTGAGGGCTGGGTGGACCCTTCCTTCTCTTGCCATCAGTCAGAGATGGAGACCAGGGGCCAGGAGGTCAGTCCACACAGAAGATATTGTCTCCTCCCACCTGAGTGCAGGTGGCAGAAGGGTTGCAGGCATCTCGGTCTTTAATAAGGCTTTCCTTCATAACCAATGCTTTAAAAAAACAACAGAAAAACAGCCTTTTTGTAAACTTCTTTTCAACTTAACTTTCCGCTTTATCATTTCCATTACTCACAAACTACCTCTGGAGATATTCTAGAGGCATTGCAAAGCATAATGGATTGGGAGATCAGGTGATCATCCTCCTCAAACTCCTCTCACGACTGTGGTCTTTTGTCAAGTGGCAAGGATAAGTAAAGTAGGGTTAAAAAGGATGGCTGGGAAAAAGTTCCAGGAAGAAAGTTCTTCCTCCTGTTGAACTACATTTACTCTTCCCTCTCTGTGTCCACTTAGAAAAATGCAAGAGCAATCCCTGGCTCTCAAACTTCTGATCTCCGGGTGAGGACTTCCAGTTCTGTGTAGTGGACTCAGCCTTGGCTCTGATGGTTGGATCCAAGAGTGGAGTCAGGAGGTATTACCTGAGGGGACAGAGACAGGGGCAGAGCTAAGTTACAGACGCAACACAAGGAAATGCAGTCAGAAAACACAAGAGGACTGATCTTGGGTTTTCGCAACTGAGACTAATTGCCAGGGCTAGTCAAACATCCTAGACCAAAGTAAGTGGCCCAGTTGGATTGGGCTGGCAGCCTTCTGCACTGTGAAGTGTGCATATACTTTTAGAGAGAAAGCTAAACTAACTAACCTGGGAGTCTCACTTCTGGCTAATTGAGATGGGCAACAAATCACTTCATGCCAGAGTCTATCCACTTCCTCTCAGTGTCCACTGACTTCCTATCATCCTTGAATGAGAATGGTGCCTGGTTCCTCCCATAACAGGCGGACCATATTTAGGTTCTGACAACAGAGGAAGAACCTACTTGGTGGAAGTCCAGAAAAATGAAAGTTAGATGGCATCTGAATCAAACCTCAGGGGAAAGAACTCCAGGGATCCTCTTATTCAGCCTCACAAATATAAAACCCCATGGACAAGTGTCTTATCCTCCAGGAATATGATTGGCTGACCTGGGGTTCTTCTTTTTGCTTCATTGGGGGTAGGGAGGGGTCTGATTTCTAGCAGCCCTGATACCCATATTACATGATAAATATCTGGTAATGAATGACCTTTTTACAATCATGATGTCAAGTTTAAAGATAATATAATTCACCTATATACGTAATAAAAGATCAATAGTACCCCATCCATGTAGTCCAAGGGAGAAATACAGGGGAAAAAATTCATCATGAAGTAGTTCAATAAGTAAATGCACAGGCACAACTCCATTCAAAGACAATCACCATGAACACCAAGGCTACCAGCACAGACTGATAGAAATATGTTGTGTTGGGGCCTTAAATACCTTAAACATTGTTGCTATTGATTATATGATTTTCCGAAATGGTAAACAACTCTTGGTAAAGCTGAACCTGAGACAAAGCACAGTCTCTCCTTGTTATGGAGATTTTAGCCCAAGTTTCCTAGAAAACTATCTGAGGCAGTGAAAAAACAAGGATGCTTTCTGTGGGAGGTGAAATCGCTGGACAGCAAGAGTGGAGAAGCTAAGCGCTGCAGTGAAAGGTGAGGAACCAAGGTGAGGCTTCCCTGGATAAGCTACCAACAGACCTGCTTCCAGGTGAGTGTGCTCAGTGACACAGCAAGTCTCCGGGTAGAACAGATGGAGAAGCCCCAGCTCCACAGCTCCTCAGCAAAGGAAGGGGTTAGGAATCCTCATGGCTGTCTGCTAGAAATCAGTTCTTCTAGGAGTTAATCCTCCTGCATCTCTGAGCTATGTGATCTGGTTCCTAATGAGTGAAGCCTCTGCTCTGACTCTGGAAGCAGTAGGTCTACCCAGTGGCACCACAGGGCCTTGCAGAGTCAGCTGGTCCAGATGCCCATGGGCTGGGAGGCTAGTGAAGTCAAGAACTTCTGTGTAGATGTGGTAACTATGTCTGATACAATAGAGTGAATGCTTTCCTGGGAGAGTCAGAGTATACTTAAATCTTTAAAAGTTGGTTTGTAAAATGTGCCAAGTCACCAACTGACAGAGAAATGTAAATAAAGACAGCAATGAAATACCACTTCATTCCACACGTGAAGTCTCTGGACACAGTCTGAGCTGATGCATGTTGAGGTGGCAATTGTTGCGTTGACTAGGTTGCAATCGGCAGATGCAATATTATTTGATATGGATTGGGAGAGGCATGTGGAAAAGTGGACCCTATCCTAAGGTTCCAGGACTGGGGGAAATATAGGCTCTATAGTGGAGATGTGAGGTTCCTGCTGTCTTAGGGTTCAAAAAGACAATGGATAGTTAATGTTATCATCTGCGGCCAGGCTTCCCTGGACTGAAGACCCCACCAATGTGTCCTGGAGCTCCACTTCCCCAGAGACCCACCCTACTAGGAAAAGAGAGAGGCAGACTGGGAGTATGGACCGACCAGTCAACGTCCATGTTCAGCGGGGAAGCAATTACAGAAGCCAGACCTTCTACCTTCTGCAACCCACAATGACCCTGGGTCCATGCTCCCAGAGGGATAGAGAACAGGAAAACTATCAGGGGAGGGGATGGGATATGGAGATTGGGTGGTGGGAATTGTGTGGAGTTGTACCCCTCCTACCCTATGGTTTTGTTAATTTATCCTTTCTTAAATAAAAAATAAAAAAAAGAAATACCACTTCACCCCTGTGAGAATGTCATACATCAGAAATGACAGCAACAACAAATGACAGAGAGGTTGTGGGGAAAAAGGAACCCTCCTGCACTGCTGGTGGGAATGTCAGTTGGTCCAACCTCTGTAGAGAGCAATCTGGAGGACCCTCACAAAGCTTAAAGTGGACCTACCCTATAACCTTGCAGTTCTTCTCCTTGGAATATATCCTAAGAAACCAAACATACCCATCTAAAAATATTTGTGTATACCTATGTTTATAACAGTACAATTTGTAATATTCAAAACCTGGAGGCAACCTAGGTTTCCAACAACAGATAAATGTTTGAGACAGATGAAATAGTACTCAGCTGTTAAAAATGATGAATTCACCTTCTTCATGTCATCTTGGATGGAGCTTGAAGGAATCATGATAAGTAAGATAAGCCAGAAAGAGAAGGATGAATATGGTGTGATCTTACTTATACTCAGAAGTTGAGAAATAAGAACGGAAAGAAAAACACAAAGAACTTGGACTGAATTTGGTGTATTGTACCAAAGTAAAGGACTCTAAGGGGTGGAGAGAACCAGAGAGAAATAGGGGAAGTCACCATAGCACCAAAACTTCCTCTAAAATGGTGGAGACTGGACTTGAACCTGGGTTGTATGAGTGGCAAAACAGGTGCACTATCCAAGATCCGAGTAAACTACTTCGCTGGCTCTCTGTTTATTTTTTTATCAGAGAAAGAGAGATACTTATGCTGGCCCTTTCACTTTGTGTCATGTGTACCTAACCTGCTGTACTACGTAACCCAGCTCCAGCTTGCAGATTAAAAAAAAAAAATTAAGGGTGGGGGTATAGCATAATGGTTACGCAAAGAGACTTTCATGCCTGAGGCTCTGAAGTCCCAGTTTTAATCCCTCACACCGCCATAAACCAGAGCTGAGCAGTACTCTGGTTAAAAAAAATATATATATATATATTATTATTTTATTTTTATTATGTTTATTTATTGGGTAAAGACAGCCAGAAATCTAGAGGAAGGGGGAGATATATATATATATATATAGAGAGAGAGAGAGAGAGAGACAAAGAGACACCTGCAGCACTGCTTCACCACTCACAAGGCTTTTCCCCCTGCAGATGGAGACCAGAGACTTGAACCTGGGTCCTTGCACATTATAATGTATGTGCTCAACCAGGTGTGCCACCACCCAGCCCCTTAATTTTTATTTTTTAAATTATATTTATTTATTTGATAGAGACAGAAATTGAGAGGGGAGGGGAAGATATAGAGGGGGAGAGACAGAAAGACACCTGCAGCACTGCTTCACCACTTGCAAAGCTTTCCCCCTGCAGATGGGGACTAGGGGTCCTTTACAGAGTAACATGTGCACTCAACCAGATGCACCACCATCCAGCACCATCTTTCCGTTTTCTCCACCAGCCAAGTGGCAACTGAGACATCACTAGCTTAGGCCTGTGGATAGCAAAGTGACACATGCCATAAAGGCTGAGTCTCTCTGATCTCTTCCATGTCTCTGGTAATATTCTAAGCACTTTTTTTTTCATTTTTTAAATCTGTGATTAACAGTAAGTTACAGGATTATAAGATTATGTGGTTCAGGAGATAGTACAATGGATAAAGCTTTGGACTCTCAAGCATGAGGTCCTGAGTTCAGTCCCCGGCAGCACATGTACCAGAGTGATGTCTGATTATTTCTCTCTCTCTTCTCCTACTTTCTCATTAATAAATAAATAAAATCTTTAAAACAAAAGATTGGAAGACTACAGTGTTCTACACCACACCCACCAACAAAGCTCTGTGGCCCCACCCTCCCACCTCCCAAAGATAACCACCATAATTCTCACAAGTTCTAAGCAGTTTAAAAAATATTTTATTAATTTATTTATTGGATAGAGTAACTACTGCCCCTCTTCTGAGCCCCAGAATAACAGGGAGCTGCAAGGTTCTACTCCTGCCTGTCTCACCCCCTCCCCACCCGACCCCTGCTACAACACATTCGGCAGTGGTGGATGGGGTCAATGACCATAGTCCTCTTAGAGGGGACCAGTCTCCTGGGGGTGTGGCCTCTTCCATGCTTCTCCTTACAACCCTCCTGGAAGCAGAAGGTGCTGGATCCCTCATACGCTCTCTCTTGCCCGGGCCAGATGGGCTCCAGGATTCAGGGAAATTTAGGGGAACCAAATTATATTCCTCCATGAGGATAATTTCTGGAACCATCCATTCCACCCCGGTTCCATGGCTGCCAGTTCTTAGCAACATCACCCCGCCAGATATTTGTTGGGATGTGACATCATCTAAGTTCATTTCCCACGTCTACGCTCAACCAGACCTGCCAATATACGCGGATATCTTCGCCCACCCTGTCCAACGCTTGACGTCTCGTCATCCAGTCTGGTCTCCTACACCTACACTGAACTTCTCTGTTCCAGACTCTTGGAAACAGAGTTGGCAGTCAGCTGAGGTAAAGAACAAACACCTCATCACAGACCCCTGCAAGCGTCAGCCCGGCTTTGACCTAGCACGTTATGATTGGGCCCTCCTCAATCGCTATCGAACAGGCCATGGCCGGTGCACCGCTATGTTCCATTGCTGGGGAGCCAGAGACGACCCATGTTGTATGCTCTCCCCCTGCCAAGAAAATTGGTTCAGTCCTGCTAGTTTTCACGGGCTCACTTGTCCCCGCCCCAAGGAACCCCGAGAGAGTTCCAGAGATCCAGAGTTTAAGAGTTGTTGGCGCTGCCGCGGGGGAGGCAAGAGAGTTCTGTTTGGTGATTAGTTTGGGTTAGTTTATGAATCGTTTTTCTTGAATAAAGAAATACAGCTTCCCGGCCCAGCCGTATGTCTCTGGTTGTCTCTGTTACCCGCCCGTGAAGCTAGCCTGGCCTGCTGAAGCCCCAAATTAAAACAACAGACCCGAACTGCCCCTGCGGCTCCAGACAGACTATGACCCACATAGTCAGCAACTGCCACCTCTCCAGATTCAAAGGAGGTCTCGAAACTTTACATCAGGCTCAACCTGACGCTGTTGACTGGCTACAGAAGAAGGGCAAACGCTAGAAGAAGAAGAAGAAGAAGAAGAAGAAGAAGAAGAAGAAGAAGAAGAAGAAGAAGAAGAAGAAGAAGAAGAAGAAGAAGAAGAAGAAGAAGAAGGAGAAGAAGGGGAACCAGAGCACATGTTGCCCTGACTGTCATCCCCTCTGGTCCTTTGTTCTTCCCCTCACCCCCAAGTTTTCTTTTGATTTGTTGATTAGTATTGATTTACAACATTCTCATTTTTTCTTTTGAAATTTTCTTTTCTTTTTTTATTTTTTGCTGCCCTTATTTTTTATTGTTGTTGTTATTGATGTTGTCGTTGTTAGTTAGCATAGAGAGAATTGGAGAGAGAAGGGGAAGGCAGAGAGGAGGAGAGAAAGATAGACACCTGCAGACCTGCTTCACCACCTGTGAGATGACTCCCCTGCAGGTAGGGAGCTGGGGGCTCGAACTGGGATCCTTACTCTGGTCCTTGCACTTTACGCCACATGCGCTTAACCTGCTGCGCTACAACCCGACTCCCATTTCTTTATTTTTTAATTGAAGGGGTTAACGCTTTACAGTGCAATTATTGACATATGCATACAATTTCATTATGTAACAGGCCCCCAAAATTTACTCCCTGTCCTTCCAACATCATACAATTTTAGGAGTATAGTTATACACACACACACCACCACCACCACCACCACCAAGTTTAGTTCCATCATACAAAAGACACCCCCTAGCTGTCCCTAATGCTCCTTCCCTGTCCCCTCTCCTAACCATCGTGTTGTCAGAGTCCCTGTATTAGTCTTGTTATTATTTTTGCAAGTTTGTTCGTTTCTCTTGTTTATATTCTATGTATGAACAAAACCATCTTTTACTCTTTAGTTCATTTAGCAAAATCACCTCCAGTGCCATCCACTTTATTTGAAAAGGTACAAAATCATCTTTCTAATGTCTCTGTAATATTCCAATGAATCTCTCTCTCTCTCTTTCTCTCTCTCTCTCTTTCTCTTTCTTTTAACTTTACTTTAGCTGTTAGGACAGAGAGAAATTGTAAGGAAAGGGAATGGAGAGAGAGAGAAACGGAAAGATGCTTGCAGCAAAACTTCATCATTCATGAAGTTGTCCTCTGCAGGTGTGGACAGGGAGCTTGAACCTAGGTCCTTGAGCATGGTCGCACATGGACCTAACCAGGTGTTCTACTTCCTGGCCTCTCCAATGAATCTTTATCCCACAGCTTGTTGATCTACTCATCTGCCGATGGGTATCTAAGTTGTTTCTCCATTTCCGCTAATGTGAATACTGTGGCTGTGAACCATGGGGGTCAGCTGTCCTTCAGAATTAGTGTTTCTGGACCTACCAGGTAAATGATCTGCAGCTCCTCTGTCTGTCTGCCTGGTTCCATCTCACATCGGGTCTCCTTCACCCTCTACCCAGAGGAACCCTGGCACCCTGCTGGCCTTCATTCTCTTGGGCTTTGAAAAGCCTCCACGATGCTTCAGTTTTGTGCTCCTAGCTTGGGAATAACAACCTCCTGGCCTGTTGAATTTGCTAGAATCCAGATGTCCATAGTCAGACATGAGATGATGACAATGTGTAACTATGAGCAACGCGGGTTACATGATGAATACCAACAATTCTTTCTTCCCAGCCCAGATCACGATGGTGTTTATACTGTGGAACAGGGGGGAAGGAAAAGGAGACAGAGCAATAGATGTCACACGAGGTGGGCTTCCATCAAGAATCGAATCCATCCCCATTCATTTCCTCCTGAAATACTGGAGAGTCGTGAACTTCCAAGCGTCTTAGGTGGGTGGACCTTGAGCTCTCCTTCCTTCCTCCTGGGGCAGGGGGGACCTTTCCCAGGGCTGGCTCAGAACCAGGCCCAGGCTGAGCTGAGTGTGCACAGCTGTGATGTGACGGGATCTCTTCCCAGACCCCACAGCGCCCCACACACCGCTGCCCAGAAGCAGGCGAGCCCTGTGGGCCCCTCATCATCTGCTACCCAATGTGCATTCTCTAGTGGGCACAGCAGGGACCCTGCCCCGAGACCCTGTGCCCCAGCCAGCGAGGGAGGGAGTGAGTAAGAGGGGGGATTATGGGATGGGCCTGCCTGCAGCGGCAGATGGTAGTGCTTAGAGCTAAACTGCACACGGGCGCTTTGAACATCTTGAAAAGATTTCTTTAGAAGTTCAAACTTGGCTTGGGAGCCACAATATGGTTCAGACTGTGGCTTTGAAAAGGCCTCGGGGTGGGGTGAGGGGGCTGGCGGTTTCTGGCTTCCCCGCCTCGCTTGGCCTCTTGTTCAGGGGCCCTGGTTTTCACGTGTCCTGTGCCTCCTGCACTTTGGCTCCATTGTCTGGGAGTCACACACTGTACAGACGCCTGCGCTGCCGGAAGGACACACGGCCTGCCCTGGGCCATCCAGGAGAGCTCAGCCAGATGCCTGGGGGCAGCTGCACAGACCCACATGCTCAGAATGCTCCTGGAGCCAGGGCTGTCCTGTGTGCTGGGCATGGTTGTATTGGCCATTGTTGCCACTTCAACCCACTGGAGGGTTTGCTGAGTGTCCACACAGGGACCTTGGGTCCCCAACCTTTTGGCACCAGCCAGGACCAATTTACAGCTTCTTGAACCCTGTAGCTCATGGCTAATTGCACCGGAATAATACCTTCCAAATCCCCATCCTAGGCTTGTCCTATTTAATGAATCCTTTGAGGGACAAAGAGTTTGATCATCTCTCTGCTCAGATAACACCTCCCTGCCCCACCCACAAAGTGCCTGTCTCAGGGTTGGTCATTCTTCACTCTTTCTAGAAAGACCTAACCTCCCCAAGGATGTCATTCCCCCAAGAGCATTGGGGAGTGAAGGTGTTGGGGGGAGGGGGTGGCATCCAGGAGAGGATTTTAAATGGGTGGAAGAGGAATGTGATCTGGACCAGTCAGGCCACTGCAGCCCTCGGTGGCTTCAGCAGCCAGAAGCAGGCTCCATTGACCATTCATGAGATGTCAGGTGGGCTACAGATGGGAACACAGCATTATTGATTTTCACTAGCCTGCTAAAATTGAAAGGAAAAAAAAAAAAAAACTTCCTTAAAAGCTCCCGGTTAAGCTTTGTTTCCTAAATGATGATTCTGGGGGCTCTGAGTTTGTCCAAGGCAAATTTAAAATACCAGGGCTGTTGGAGATATTATACAGTGAAGTCTGTATACAGCCATTAGCTCCAGAGAGGAAGCCTGTGTGTGTGTGTGTGGGGGGGGGGTTCTGCTCAGGCTAGGGGGTTGGGGGGGCCTGCTAAAGGGGGAATGGGAGTCAGAGAGGAAGAGGGCAGAAGTCTGCTGAACAAAACCAACAGCTCCTTCCCTCCATAGCATCCCCTGTGATAAAATTGGATGTAGGTTGAAAGAAATGAATTCAAACTGCTCTAAATTGACACCAGCTCCCAGGCTAAGCGGCATCAGGGGGTACAATCAGGGAGCTTGAGCCCAATGGGCCCCATCGGCCATCAAGTGCACTGGCTTGGAAAATGGGGAAAGTTTGGGGTCAGATGATGTATTCTCAGGGGAAGAGGAGACCCGATCACCACCCCCACCTCTAGTCTCACACACACACACACACACACACACACACACACACACACACACACACACACAACATCACGTATTTCACTCATTTTTCTAATAGTGCTATTCTTTCTCACAATAGGAGCCACCTCACTTCCTGACACTTGGGGCACAGTGATTTCTGCCAAGGGGGTCCCCACTTCTATCATCCTGCCTGGACCAGCACAATTCTAGGTGGCCAGGTTATTTTCCTCCAGGCCTTTGAATCTAAGAAACCTTCTCCAGAAAATTCCCTGAAGCCACCTAGGGGGGTGAGCTCAGTCTGCACCAGTTACCTGGAAATTAGGGTCACACCTGTGACTGGGTCTGGTGCTCTGCATCCTTCTCAGTGTGTACACATGCAGTGTATTCATATAGTGTGTTGCTCATTCATACATGTGTGTTGATGTGTCTGTATGTGTGTGCTATGCTTGTGTGTGTGTTAGTGCTCATGTTTGTGCACATGGGCCTGCACGGGAAGGTCTTTATGTCCCTGCCAGGCTGCGGTGAGAAAGCTATGTGGCTGGTGCCACCTGACTTTGTGCACAGGGGCACTGCAGCATCGGAGAATATCCATCGATGGATTGAATGACCTTTGTGAAATTACAAGAGCAAGAAACTGGGAGTCACGAGACTAAGGATCTGACCAATGGATTGATCAGCTGAGATCTAGTGAGCCCTGGAATACACTGTGCTGGGTACTCTGGGGGTACACCCTGCTCCCCAGTTCCATATGTGTGGGTCAATCATCAGTTTCTATCAGGTGCTGGGTCTGTAGAGCCCTGTGACCACACACCTTCTGAGTCAGGCAGGGCTTTTTCCAAGGTCCTCACTCAACTTTCTGACCTTGTGGTAAGGGAGTGAGTCAAGGTTTCGGTTATTTAAGGGGTCTCTTGTGGGTGTCCTGAGTTCTGTCTGTGACTGCCGACCCTCCTAAATGACCGTGTGGACTTTGTTCTCATGTTGCAGTTGGGATAGTCGGGAAGGTGGCTGAGCACTGGGACACGTGCCTGGCATTGCATGAAGCCCTGGCTTCAGTCTTCACAGGTTACTTGTGGTTTACATGTGAGCCTGCCAACACTCAGTGGAAAGGGTGTGACTTGCCCAGTGATGCAGACGGTGAGTGGTGGTGGCAGGGTTGGTGGAAGAATCTCAACTCCAGGGACCAAGGCCTAAGAAATCCAGCACCCAAGCCCTGCTTCTCTCTATGGTACCCACTGACCATAGAGTGTTCATTGCTAAAAGCACTTATTGGTTCAAGGTTCATGCAGACAAAGTATGTTCCAGCTCTTCTTTATAAAGTTTAGATTAATGATAAGATGAAGATATTTCCAGTGGCTGACCCAATTTCTTTCCTATTTTTTTTAAAAAAATAATTAATTGGGAGTTGGGCGGTAGCGCAGTGGGTTAAGCGCACATGGCGCAAAGCGCAAGGACCAGCATAAGGATCCCGGTTCAAGGCCCCAGCTCCCCACCTGCAGGGGAGTCGCTTCACAGGCGGTGAAGCAGGTCTGCAGGTGTCTGTCTTTCTCTCCCCCTTTCTGTCTTCCCCTCCTCTCTCCATTTCTCTCTGTCCTATCCAACAAAGACGACATCAATAATAACTACAACAATAAAACAACAAGAACAACAAAAGAGAATAAATATTTTTTAAAAATTAATTAATTAACTAGTTAATTTATTATTATTATTTTTTGTCAGCAGGGTCATCCCTGGGGTTCAGTGCTGGCACTATGAATCCACTGACCCCGGTGGCCAGAGAAACTATGGTCAAGTCAGTACTGTAACAGACTAAAACAGAATGCTAAATTACTGAGGTCTCCTGGTTGGGTCTATGTTCCTTCCCCACCCCCATGGAAGGCAAAAACATATGTGAAATAGTATTTCTTCTGCTTTACAAGTGAAATGTGAATTACAGTTTGAACTGCCTGCTGTATGCTTCATGCATAGCTGTGAGGTGATGCTCATTGTCCTTTCTTCCCTGGAGATAATGTGTCATCTTGGTCAGGGATAGCCAGCTCTCAGAGATCGTGATGGTCAGTTAAAAACACGGCACACAGTGCCATGCGCTGTTCTTCTGTACCTTTCCTGTTTCCTCCGGAAAGCACAACATTGACCTTGGGCTTGATGTTGGGCTGCTGTTCCTATAGCAATGCACTCAGCATCTGGACATGCAGAGAGACATATTCAGTGATTGGGGAGCTTGCTTAGTAGGAAGAGCAGAGCACTAACATACGTAGGGCCAAATGTCAGCATCTCTCTCTCACTCTCATAAGACCATCTTAAGCAACTATCCACAAAAATGTGAAAATGGGGAAGTTGGCTCGTCTCCTAACAAACTGGGCAGTTTCACTCCAACTCCATTTTGAAGAAAGGTTGGAGTTTCTAAATATTTCCAGGACTGCCTCACATACACTCTGTCCCTACTCTGTCCTTCCACCCTTTATTATTATTATTAATTTTTGTCCACCTCACTCAAGTGTTATTGCACTGCTCTCAGAAGGCTTTCATTATCTATTCAACTTCAGAGAGGGAGAGAGGAGAGACACCACAGTGCTGCTCCATGATTCTTGAAGCTGCCTTAGGTGCCATGCATGCTCTTCCCATGAGGTGATGGGGGCTCAAACCCATGACCTCATGTATAGTGAAGTGTTCACTTTACTAGCTGAGCTATCTCTTATATCTCTTGAACTGGGTTGTCCCAAACTGTAACCATGGAAACCAGGGCCTGACAGAAAGAACACCTCTTTGACCCTTGTTGACAGTGCGAGATCATACAGTGGGGGTGAAGTGGGGTGGTGGTGGTGGAGGTTGTGGTTTGTGGGGAAGGGAGGGTTTATCTCTTCTTGGGGCTGCTGTGGCTGAATGACAACTGAAAAGTGACATTGGTAGACAGAGGAGGACCTGGCAAGGTGGATAGATTATTATCACTTTGGTGAATACTTCAAATTGCAGATATTAGTTCCGAGGCTTTGTTTAGCAATTGGTGCCCTAGCAATTGGTTTCTGTTCATTGATTTACATGAGTGCATATTGTAGCTGGCTTCTAAGGATACATAATTTCTGTGGAGGTGTTGCTTTTGTTCCTGGAAAATCTTTACAGGAATATGAGAAAGGAAACTACCACAGAAGGACACACTCCCCCTTCCCAGGGGGCTGATGAAATGATGAGATGGGGACAACACCCACATTCTCCCAGGTGAGGGGCCAGGCAGGGCGTAGCAGCTGCTGTGTTTCCCTGCTCTGTCCTGCCCTCTTCATGGCCCCATGCTCAGAGCTGGCTTCCTCAGCCCCTGCAATACAGATATTAGGACCCCAATTCTTTTTGTCTTAGGGAGATTCTTTGTCTTCTAGGATGTTTGCCAGTATGCCTGGTTGGTCCCTAACCATAGGGGCCGGTGGTAGCACAAGCTACAGCCCCCAGGGCACAGGCTCAAGCCCCTCCCCCTCGTCCTTACCTGCAGAAGGAAAGCTTTGAGAGTGGCAAAGCAGGGCTGTAGGTGTTTCTCTGTCTTTATCTCTTCATTCCTCTCAATTTCTGTTTCTGTTCGATAAGCAAAGATAATATACATAAATAAATAAATAAATACCCTTCATTTATTTGTTGACATCCAAATAAGCCTCCAGATATTGGCATGTATCCCCCAGAGATAGACTCACATTTGGTTGTGAATCAGAGGTTCAAGTATACCCAGCCTTCTTGCTACAAGCCCTGGAGCAGTAGCTAGCATTTGGGGATTCCTGAGACTTGAGGGTCTGTGGGGATTGGGGAAGAGGATAAAACTGGGTAAGAGCCACCTGCTAGCAGAAAAAAAAATCATCAGAAAAAAATAAAAAGAAGGAAACAGAAAATGGCTTACACAATAGAGTGAACCATGTTCAGGGACCCAGGTTTGAGTCCCAGTGCCACATGGGCTGACCATGGGCAGCACCAACAGAGCTCCAAGGATGGTGGAGCCATGCAGTGGTATCCTTCCTTCTTTATTGGAGGGAACTGACCGGGTGTTTGTTTCCCCAACATTTAAAAATCTGTCAAGCATAATCTCAACAGAGAACTGAGGAAAGAGCATGATTTTCAGAAATTTTAAAGTTTATTCAAGAAGACTGAGAACATTCACATGTTAGGGCAAAAGAAAGGAAGAAAAAGAGAGAAGGAGAGAGAGAGGGAGGGAGAGAGAGAGAGAGAGAGACACCCTTCAGAGCTCTTGCCCACATGTTGACTGAGGCAGAGAAAGAAGCCACGCCCACAGGTCTAGCTTCTAACACCCAAGCCCCACCTTCACCTTTCCAAGCCACCGGTCATCACTCCCAATTCCTGGGCAGTGGTTCCCTTCCACGCAGGTCATGTGCCTGAGGAATGTGTTTCATAGTGGTGCAGCTGTATTTGTGTCCTCTTAGGTTCTTCCTGTCCCTCAACACTTCTCTATCTGTCTCTATCCCTTCCTTTTTTCTCAAAAAAAAAAAAAAAAAAAAGGCCAGGGAGCAGTGGAATCATGTCTGCACAAATCTCCAGAGCCACTCAGAGCCACTCAGATAATTAACAGACATTTCTTACATTTCTAATTGAGTTTTCATAAGCAAATCTTGTCCTCACATTCTTCCCATTTTTCAGACGAGGAAGCAGAGGCAAAAACAAATACTTTACCCAAAGCTAAAGCAAAACCTGAATTCATCAGAACCCAGGTCAACCTGGCCTTTCACTTCCAGGTCATTGGGTGGTTTAGGGGCCTGGAGGGATCAGTGATCAGGAAACCCTGTCCCTCTCCCCCTCCCCGACCCCCTCATATGGAAGGAACTACTAGCTCCTTTGGGGATCCTTTGGCTGCATCTCTGCAGCTGTGCCCCAGCCAGGGAGGTGATGGTCAGCATTTGCATAACAATGCTCAGGAAACAACAAAGAGTGACCTGACTTAGGGAGGACTGAATTGCTGACTCTTTCCAGCTGAGTGTAGGGTCCAGGGGCAGGTCCTGTGAGCACCCCTTGGCCATTACTCCTCTTAGCCCAGTTCCTTGTTTTGTCAAGGAACCTCCTTCCCAGAATGCCTGGCAGTCTTCCTGCATTTAACCTCCCCGTCTCGAGCCTTGTTTACTAAACAAAGCTGCAGCTCCAGAACCAGAGGTCTCTGGGGAGTGGGGCTGGATAGAGGGCCAGGGGTCAAGAAGCAGGGTCAAAAGGCTGAGGCCCTAGAGAAACCAGGAGATTAAACATTCTCCTTTTCAAATCCGGGGGTTTGGATAATTAATTGGTCCCCATACAGCCTTCCATGGCTGTCCCGGGCTGTGGTCATTCTTCTGGCCCAGGTCCTTTGTGGCTGCACCCACGTGTGAGCCACACTGGTGGGCTCAGGGAGGCCTTTGCCCATGACTGTCCCCATTTCTGTCCTCTCTGTCTTATCTTCTGGAGGGACAGTGCAGTCCAGGGCTTTCTCCTCTCTGTGAGTAACCTTAGACTCATACCTTCTGAGGTAGGTGGGGAAAGCATCCTCCTATCTGAGGCTCCAGTTGGGCTGGGAAGAAGAAGCCAGGGACTGAGTCCTTCATACAGTTTGAACTCAACACAGAGGAGTTTGCCTTCACCTTCCAAACCAGACCCCTGCCACCCCTGTCACCACTCCCATTTCTTGGGCAGCAGTTCCCTTCCCCCAGGTTGTGTGCCTGGGGGATGTATTCCAGAGAGGTGCAGCTGTGTTTGTGTCCCCTTGGGTACTTCCTGTCCCTCAACACTTCCCTATCTCTTCCTTTTTTCTCAATAATAATGATAATGATAATAATAATAATAAAATTGACCTGGGAGCAGTGGAATCATGCCTGCACAAACCTGAATCCCATCTGCTCTCAGAATGATAGGTGAAGGTGGGGTGGTAGAGTGCCTGTTTCTCCTATTCCACGGCTATGGGAAACAGAAATACTCGTATATTGTCATTCTTTTAGATTCATTCTATAGCAGAGAAGCAAGAGGGAACAGGACAAAGAGCACAAAGGTCCCCTCTAAGCTCTGCTGGTAGGCTTCTAGACTGACATCTACAGGAGACACAGCCATGTTTCAGGGAGACGAGCGTTTGTGGAGACAAAGCAAGGATAGAAAAGAGAGGAAAATCCATGCTGTAGAGAGATGTGTTGACCAGAGAGTTGGGGGGGAGAGAAGGAGAGAGAGGTGTCTGTGTGTGGAGGGGGCCAGGCAAGGGCTTGTCTTCAGGTCTTTTACTTTGTATAATGGGTTCAGGGAATGTTGCTGTCTCCAGATACTCATATGCAATCACCTGCTTTTTATGGCCTTAGCAGTCAGGTGGAAAGGGAGATAGATACAGGTACAGAATGCAGACACACTGGTACTGTTACAAACAAACAAAACAAAAAACTGCAATTCAGCTAAAACGTAGTCAAAGAACAAGACTGAGGCTGTGTAGAGCACAAGGAATTGTGTTTATTTATTTATTATTATAATTTTTTTCTCTCTCTCTCTCACTGTCTCTTTTTCTTTTTTGCCTCTGGGGCTCAGGCTTGGTGCCTGCACTACAAATCCACTGCTCTTGGTGGCCTTTTTTTTTTTTTTTCCGTTTTATTGGATATGACAGAGATAAATTGGGAGGGTTGGGGGAGGTAAAGAGGGGAGAGAAAGATAGACACCTGCACACCCGCTTCACCACCTATGAAGCGACGCCCCCCTCCCCCGCAGGTGGGGAGCTGGGGGCTCAAACTAGGATTCTTGTGCCGGTCTT
Source organism: Erinaceus europaeus (assembly GCF_950295315.1). Lineage (NCBI taxonomy): Eukaryota > Metazoa > Chordata > Mammalia > Eulipotyphla > Erinaceidae > Erinaceus > Erinaceus europaeus. Next base: position 72,223,443 of record NC_080176.1, read on the forward strand.
TGTGCTTCATACTATGTGCGCTACCACCCAGCCCCCTTTATTTATCTGTCGTGCTTCAGGTGGACTCCTACCCAGCCTGAATAACTTTCTACCTCAGCACTCAGCCTCTTATCTTTTCCAAGCTGGGTGTGGCACAAGCTGATTGGTTACAAACTCAGTCGACCAAGGTGCTGACAATAACAGAAGGTGAGAGCAGGTAGCTAGAATCAGTGTTGGCCAGTGTTGCCACTCAGACTCTGGAATGCGGAAGTTAGAGTCTACCGCTTGCAGTCATTCTTCTCTCCTTCACTCTTTGCCTGTGGATTTTTCATTTCAGTCATTCTGGCCCCTTTTTTCTGGCTACCTGTGGATTGCAGGGCTAAGGGTTGTTAAAGTCCTTCCTCCAGAGAAATCTTTCCCTAGGCAGCCCGCTAACACTTCTGTGGTGGCTCAGCAAGTAGAGCACATGCCTCCCCATCTATGGGGCCCTCTCTCTTTGGTCCCCAGCACCACATAGAAGGGCCACGGGCAGCACCAAGGTGGGGAGGGAGACTATGGATGGTGGAGTGGTACTGCCCCTCTGCCTCTCTTCGTCCCTCATTCTTCTAAGTATACAGAGAATTAAAAACTTCCTCCTACATTTCCTGCTCCCTCCCACTCCTCTTCCATAGCACCACCAGCAAGAACAGAAGCCAGACCCACCAGCACAGACCTTCACTTGCTGCTCTCAGAAGCCTTGACCACTATGCCTCCATTTTACGGCGGGGCGGGGAATGGGGGGCTCCTCCTGGACTTGCTGGCAGAGCTGAGATTCAGCACTTGAACTCCTGACTGTGTGTGGGCTGTGAACAAGCACCACTAGCACCCAGGAGAGAGAGAGAGAGAGAAAGAGAGAGAGAGAGAGAGACTGAGACTACAGGACACAGTCCCCAGAAAGGGTGGTGATTGTGGGGACAAGGGCAAGGGGCTGCAGAGTGGAGGACTGGCCTTTCCTGGATGTCTCATGCTGCTTTGTCTCCAAGGGCCAGCTCGAGGGAGTGACATTCCCCCTGGAGCTTTAGCAAAATGGCACTGGACACAGAGGACTCTGGGCCAGAGACCCTGGGGACTTCCAGTCACAGTGTGGGGAGCAGCCTGACCCAAGCTGACTGTAGTGACCAGGCAGAGTGGAGGTGTGGGACCAGGACACAGGTGGGTGAGGACACCCTAAGCATACTAAGTGCCCTAGAAATGAAGCCTTTGGTAAAGGGCTCTCACTGCCCTTTCTTCTTGCTGAGAGAATCAATCCTGGAGCCCCTGTGATGTTCCCACTGTGAAGTACACTTAAAGAATCAAGTTTTCTAAAATTCTATAAATCACTAGCTTGGTCTTCTCCCCACCCACACCCTGATCTCTCGCCTGCTGAAATATTTATGGGGGTACCTGTCTGTGTGGACATATGAGGAGGGACTGGGTAGAAAGACAGGGTGTTCCCAAGCCTGTCTGCCTTCTTTTCTAAATTGAAAAAAAGTTATCTTTATTTCTTTGTTAGATAGAGACAGTCAGAAGTCAAGAGAGGAGAGAGAGAGAGACAGAGACACATGAGGTACTGCTTCACCATTCATAAAGCTTTCCCCCTGAAGGTGGGGCCTGGGGACTCAAACCTGGGTCCTTGTGCATTGTAAATGTGAGCTCAACCAGGGTCACACCCAACCCCCTCCATCTCTCTCTCGGATCAGAAGCTAGTTCTGCCACCTGGACCATCACAACCCTAAATGAGGATGTGGGAAGAAGAGGGGTGTGATCAGGGAATCTGATCTCGGGGCAGGTGAGGGTGGACATAGGACTCCTGAGTGAACGCGTTTGTTACACAGGAGAGGGTTTGGGCTTGGTTCCTCTGCAAAAAACAAAACAAAACAACTCCAGCACTTTCTAGAATTCTCCATCCCCTCCCGTTCCTCTCCTATATACATGTAGCCTCACACATGGCAGGACAGGCCAGAGCAACCCCAGCCAGTGTCCCAGGGCAAGGTCTGATTGATCTGCAGTTGTTGATCTGTTTAATGTCCCTTCTCCCCAAGCTCACATCTCCTCACAGAGGTGCTACATTACCTCAGCGTCGGGCAGCCCCGCGCTGACACCCTGGCCCCAGAGGATGCTCAGGGAGGTTACCAGTGCAACCAGCAAAATGAAAATCCATAGTTTTTAAACCTTTATGAATTGAGAGTGCAAACCTGGAAAATGGATCTGGAGTTACTAATGGACAATTGTGCTGGCCAGACCATCCATCCTCCAGGCTACTCACGTGGTGGACTGGACCTCAACCCCCAGCCTCTGCTCGTCTCCTTCCCCAGCCCTCTGAGGCAGGCTGACTGACACAGGAAGCCTGCCACAGTTCCCCACAGCATCTGGGTCCAGCAGAGGCCTGAGGAAGGTGCTAGAAGGGGTTTGCCAAAGTATCAGGCTTCCTGTGACTTTGAATAAGTGGCCATGGAAAGTCCTGTGGAAAAATGTATTTACTCATGACATGGTGGCACCACCTGTAACTTGTAGATTCAATGATCCAGTAAAATTATTGCTGCTTTTTTTGAGTAGAAAGGAAACATTATTCTGGGGATGGGGAAGAAACAAGAGAAAAAGAGGCCACAAGAAGCTTTTAATGTCAAGCTTCTTTCAAGATAACTTTTTTTATTATCTTTATTTATTGGATAGAGACAGCCAGAAATTGAGGGGAAGGTAGAGAGGGAGAGAAACAGAGAGACACCTGCAGCACTGCTTCACTCTTCACTACTCACAAAGCTTTCCCCCTGTAGGTGGGGACTGGAGGCTCGAACCCTGGTCCTTGAGCATTGTAAGATGTGCATGTGGTTGAGCAGATGACTAAAGACAGATGTGTCATCCAATCAAGACAAATGCTTTTTCTGAGTTGTTTGGTGATGCAGCCACCCCCCAAAGTCAGTTTCCTCAGAAGACTTCTGGTGGCTTTGAGCACACTTAACATTTCAAAATGCAGTTGTGTCTTTCTCCCACCCCCTTCTCTCTCTTAAAATGCAGTTAGGGGAAGCTCATACAAGGCTTGAGGTAAGATTTCAAGACATTTGTGAGGAGGCCAATGTGTCTGCAGATGTGCGTGATTTCAGATTTTTACAGGAAACTTCACTTTTTCCTGACGCAAGACAATATCCATGGGGGAGACTTTTATTTTTAATATTATACACATACATTTTAATTTTCTTCAGAGCACTGCTCAGCTCTGGCTTGTGGTGGGAGGTGGGTGGGAATTGAATCTGAGACTTTGGAGCCTCAGGCATGAGAATCTCTTGTCATAACCGTTATGCTATCTCCCGAGCTACGTACATATTCCATGCAGCTATTGTCCTTCTCCCAGCCAGATTGTAGAAAGGGCACCAAAGGGTCATGGAGGTCACAGGTGCCTTGGTTCATCTGGAAATCTAGAAAAGCAAACTTAAAACACAAACAATGGGACAGTGCTGTGGAATACACTCATCAATGTGGCTTTTGCCCAGACAGTGGCATAAACAGCAAAACCAATAAAATGAAAAAAGGGGAAAAAAAAAAAGACCACCAGGAGCAGTGGATTCATTGTTATTCCAGCAATAACCCTGGAGGCAAAAAACAAACAAACAAACAACAACAAAATTGAGTGTCTCCTCCTCCCCCCTCCCAAAGATAACAGATAAGCACCATAGTTCTCACAGTGTCTGAGAAACATTTTTCCCTTTTTCTTTTTCTTTTTTTACAAGTTCATGTGTATCAGTTCTCTAGATTCCACATATGAGTGAAACCATCTGGTAGTTGTCTTTCATCTCTTTACTTACTTCGCTAAGCATAATTACCTCCAGTTCCATCCACTTTGTCTCAAAGGACACAATATAGTCTCTTTTAATTGCAGAGTAGTATTCTATCTAAGGAGTAAACATCTCATAAGTTCTTTAGCCAGTCCTCATGCAATGTAGCCCACAAGGTCTTTATTCAGTCATCCATCTATGGGCATTTAGACTGTTGTGAATGTATGTCTCAATGCATTAGTGTTTTCTTGTTCTTTGAATAGATATATTTAGGACTGGTTTTGCCTGATCATAGGTATTTCCATTTTTATTGGTTTAAGATCTCCTATCTTGCTTTTTCATAGAGGCTGCACCAGTGCATAGACCATTTTTTAATTAATTCAAAAACCTGAGTATGTGACTTAGCAAGAAAGGAATCCTTAACAGGCGAAGAAAAGCAGTCTGCAGCTAGTTTAATGCTCAACTGGAGCCTTTGTAGACTGAGTTGAGATGATCGTATCCTTAAGGTAGGAATTATAGTAAGTTTTTTTTTAAAGCATTTGTGTCAATCTTGCTGATAAAAATCAAAAGCAAACTCAAGAAGGAGTCAGAGTTTTTTGAATACCTTCCCTTGTAGTCTTTTTTTTTTTTTTTGTTATAGTTGTTTATTTAGAAAGAAATGTAGGAAAATACATTTCAGAGCTATTTGTTATTTTTCCTTTCTTTTCTTTTTTCTTTTTCTTACCACCAGGGTTATCACTGTGACTCAGTGCCAGTGCCTGCATTATGAATCCACTACTCCTGAAAGCCTCTCTCTCTCTCTCTCTCTCCTGTTTTATTTGATAGTACAGGGAGAAATTGAGAGAGGAGGGGAAAATAGAGAGGGAGTGAGAAAGGACACCTGCAGTACTTGCCTCCTTCACTGCTGGTGGAGAGAAGAGACTCAAACCTGGATTCCAGCACACGGCGCTGTGTATGCTCAACCAAGTACACCACCTCCCAGCCCTATCAATTTTCTTAAGGCTGCGTGGTTGAGTGCAATAGTAAGTTCACCAGGCTCCAGAAGAAGTGTTCCCCAAAGGATACAGGGTAAGTACTGGGCCTCTGAGGTCCCAAAATAGACCTATGAAGTGAGGGCAAATCGTTGCTTTCTACACAGAAGTCGTTCCCCTGCCCACAGAGTGCTGGCACACTTGGCCAGTGCCTGGCTTCTCCAAACACACAGCATGTCCATACCCACCAGGGCCTGTTCTCAGGTCCATCCTGGAGCCAAGAGGCCAAGAGATTAGAGGCACCAACCAATTAAACTTCTTATGAAGCAATTGCCCTTGAACTGTAGTTTTCTTTCTTTCTTTCTTTCTTTCTTTCTTTCTTTCTTTCTTTCTTTCTTTCTTTCTCTTTCTTTCTTTCTTTCTTTCTTTCTTTCTTTTTCTCTCTCTCTCTTTCTTTCTCTCTCTCTTCTCTTTCTTTCTTTCTCAATTTTTCTTCTTTCCTCCTCCTCCTCCTCCTCCTTCTTCTTTGTAATACTGGTGTCCCACACCTGCATGATTTTTTTTTTCATTGTTCAGATAGGAGAAAGAGACAGAGACCATAGCACTAGAGCTTTCTTTGGAACTATGGTGCTCCCATTTGAGAGTCAGGATGTTGGCTCTAACCCAGTTTGTATGTGTGATGAGGGTAGGTGCCCTGCCTGGGGAGCTATTCTGTAGCCCTTGAACTTTGAAGTATAGAATTCTAGATTTTCTTTTGTGTCATGTGACACTGGGGAAGTAACCCAGGTCCTTGAACCCGCACATTGCCAGAGAGTGGTCTCTCTGGTCCAGAAAAACAAAACAAAACAAAAAAACATTCCTTAGAGAGAATGAGAGGAGAGAGAGAGAGAGAGAGAGAGAGAGAGAGAGAGAGAGAGGAGATACCAAGCATTGTTTTGCTATCCATCAAACTCTCCTGCCACTGTTCACGGTGCTCACATGTACTGGGGCTTGAACCCAGGACCTCATACCAGGCAAAGTATGTGCTTTATCTTATTGGGATCTATCTTCAGCCATAGGCAAAGGTCCATGTAACTTGCCTTGGACATTGGGTGTCAACTGACACCTGAGTCAGGCATCTGGATGAGCCCCAGCCAGTCCCCAGCTCAGGGGAACCCTGTAATTGGTGCTCACATGACACTAGACATTTGGATGTGAGCAAGAGTTACTGTATGTCCTTGGGGCTCTGTAGTTGTTTTTTTAATGGCCTGTGGTGGCAGTGGGTAACTGATATAGGGCCTTCACATGTGGAAAAAGAAAGAAATTTTTTTTTATTGCCACCAGGGTTATCACAGGGGCTCAGTTCCTACATGACAAATCCACTACTCCCAATGACCATTTTTTTCACTTATTTGATGAGACAGAAATCAACAGGAGGGGAAGACAGAGAGGCAGAGAGAAAAATAGAGACACCTGCAGTGCTACTTTACCACTTGTGAAGCTTTCCCCCTTCAGGTGGGGACCAAGGCTTGAACCCGGGACCTTGAATATAATACCATGTGTATTCAAGTAGGTGTGCACCACTTGACTCTACAAAAGTCACTCATAAATGAACTGATTAGCTTCTCTTTAATTATTTTTATGAGGCTACCTTTTAGGCTCAATCTTTTCTTGTCTGTATGCTTGTTTAGGATAAAGACAAATAGAAATTGAGAGGGAAGGAGCAGGTAGATAGAAAGATAGATAGATAGACAGACAGACAGATACCTGCAGCACTGCTTCACCATTTATATCCTCACAGATGGGGACCTGAGGGACTTGAACCCAGGTACTTGTGTACTGTAATGTGTGAGCTCAACCAGGTGTACCACCCCCCAGCCCCAATATTTTCAATCTTTTTATTTGAGGTAGAGAAAGATGAGAGGGGGAGAGAAAGAGTCAGAGAGATGAGAGCTACCACACACTACTCTACCATTCATGGAGCTCCAGAGTACAGTCCATGGTGCTTCCTTGGGGTGTTAGGACTCAAACCCAGGATCTAAAGTATGATTGTGGCATGGGTTCTACTGGGTAAACTATGTCCTAGGCCTACCAACTCCTTTTTTATTTCCTGTCTGTATAATTTCTGCATTCTTGTTCCCCATTCACCTCATCCCCATGCTGCTGGTTTTCTCAGCCCTCGCTTAACTTTCTCATGGCCCACACATTCCCTCAACCTGTCCTTTTCTGCTCTTCTGTTTACTCCTCGGTTATACTAATTTTTCTCTCCCAAGATCCCCTTCCTTCATTATACAACGTGAACAAGAGAGCAAGAAAATGAAAAACCAGAACTTTGGTGAATTGACTGTTCAGCTGGAAGATTGAGATATAGAATGAATGAATGAACTCGAAAATGGAAAGCATTGATTGCTTTACATTTTCATCCACTCCACGTTCATCATAGAATGGCCTCACATTGTGGCAGGACAATTATTAACCTGTCTTAACTACACATGGAGAACTTTTCAGTGATTGCTTTCATTAAAGGGTATTAATATGAGCTGCACAGCTAGAGCAGGACAGAGGGGAACAAAGAAACAGAAAAAGGAGGGAGGAATGTAGCTTCCTGCTACAGACAGCTGTCTACAGGCTTCCCCCCACCCCACTCACCTTGGCAAATAAAGCAGTAAATACAGAGAATCTGTACTCCAATAAGACTGTCAGAAGATCTGTCTGGAAAGACATCGATCAACTGCTTCTAGTTACCTTTTGCCTGTGTGTTTTGGAAAGAAGGAGAGAAGCAAGAGACTGAATGCAAGAAACAGACTGAAAGAGAGGGAAGGAAGTGATAGGGAATGTGAGAGGTCGGAAAGTGGAAACCAGAATGGCCTCTGGCACTTCGGATTCTGCAGAAGAGCATAGACCTTTTGTGACCTGGTCTCGTCATTGTTCTTGGGCAAGGTTGGGGGAAACCAGCGCCGTTTGGGAGCCTGTACTGTGCTCGCTTGTGGTGCTGACAGCTGTGGAGTTGCTGGTCTGCCTGACCCAGGCAGGGAAGTAGAGACAAGTGAATAGACTGGAAGGGGGTGGGAGGGAGGGAGGGGAGAGGAAGAAAGGAAGTGAAGGAGAAATGAGGTAGGTGTCAGAGAAAGCAGGAGCTCTGGGGTCACCTGCTTTGGGTCCTGTGCTCTGGTCTCAGCCATAAGGGAAAACATCAGAGAATCTCTCCACCTTGCACTCCAAACAAAGACCCTGAATTCTTATAATTAGCCCTTCTCCATGCTTCAGCTAATTCAAGTTGTTCCCTGCTACAGCTAAAAGAGCTGTAACTAAGACAGACAAATAGTTGTCCATTAACAGAAATAAAGACATAATCCATAGCCTCATTATCTATTTCACTCTTCCCCTAGGTTCTCCAACTCCAATTACAGTGCTCAATTCACTGTCTTTCTAGTGCCAATTCTTTCAGCTTCCATATTTAATTTTGTTCTTCTTTGACTTGTTACCTACCTACCTGTGTGCCCATGAAAGTGTACCACCTGAGGCGAACTCTCTGGTGGATGAGTGGGCAGAATTATTTGAAAGTGGAATCTGTCATATGAGGGGGAGGACATTATTATGCTGAATTAGTGAAAATGAATTAAACTTGTGCATTCAGGAAGGAGCATGGCCCAAAGTGCCCAGACAAAGGCAGAGATAGGAAAGGTTTACTTCTGCAATCCTTTGTATCATTCTTTGGTGTTTATTTTTTATTGATTTAATAATGATTGATAAGACTGTAGGATGAGGGGTACAATTCCATATAGTTTCCACCACCAGAGTTTTGCATCCTATCCCCTCCATTGGAAGTTTCCCTATTCTTTATCCCTCTGGGAGTATGGACCCAGAATCATTATGGAGTGCAGAGGGTGGGAGGTCTGGCTTCTGTAATTGCTTTTGCTTTGTATTATTCTGACACCAGAAGTCAGCACTGAGGACACTTAGAAGAGTTTGGTCAAGTTGAATTAAGATTTGGGTTAATGTAACACATTGGAAGAGAGGGTAGAGCCAGTGCTGGGGAGAAAGACCAGAAACACATAAAGAGAAATATTTATTTACTGTTTAATAAGCTCTTGGTGGAGGATTAAAATGAGAGTATGACAGGGTGGCCATCTGAGCTTAGATGAGAAAGGTGTGTGAATCAGCTCAATGAAATTATTTTTATAAACAACAATGCAATAAAACACAAGATAGCAAAGACAATAATGGTTACACAAAAGACTTTCATGCTGGAGGTACTGAGGTCCCAGCATCAATCCCCAGCACCACCATAAGCCAGAACTGACCAGTGCTCTGGTCTTTCTATCTATATCTTATATCTTTCTCTTTATGTCTCTTTTAGGATCAGATCATGGGGTTGAACAGTCAGTTATACTTATATCTTTTCTTCTACAAGTTTGGGAGCTACTCTTGGTCCTAATCTCGCTTTCTAGACTTACTCTCTACTCTGACACCATCTTCTCAGACAATATTTTAGTTTACCTGCATGCTAACTATCAAGCTCAAGCAGAGATGACTAAAGTTATAGTCCCCTCAGAACATACCTAAAATAGATTTTCACCCTAAGAGCTCTACTCTCATTTACTCTATTCCTACTTTTTGGTTTCTGTATATTGAACGTTTTGTCCTGCTTTATATCTTACTGTCTTTCAGCCACCAAGTTGTGGATGCTACTATGATTTCATCCTGACTTCCCTGGGCAGATGACCTCACCACAGTGTTCTGGAACCTCACCTCTCCCAGAACCCTGCCCTACTAGGGAAAGACAGAAAGAGGTTTGGTGTATGGGTTGGCCTGCCAATGTCCATGTTCAGTAGAGAAGCAATTATGGAAGCCAGATTTTCCATCTTATGCATTCCATAAAGAATTTTGGTCCATACTCCCAGCAGGGAAGAAATGATAGGGGAGATGAACAAAGGGCTCTGAACTCCAGCCGCATTAGGATCCGCAGAGAGAAGAAGAAAAAAGAAGAACATTTGGAAGTAGTAATAGGTGTGACTCATAAAGAAAGAGAAGCCAGGACCATAGAAAAAAATGGACAAATATATATAAATATAGATAGTTAGTTATAGAAATAATAGTCAACCCGTATCTGTGACCTTGGGAGAACTACTGAAGTTTTCAATGGAGGGACCAGGCACACAGAACTCTTGTGGTGGGAAAGGTGTGGACTTTTACCCCTGTAATCTCATAACTTTGTAAATTAATATTAAGTCACTAATAAAATAAAAATAAATGAATACATTAAATAATTTCAAATAAAATAATGCAGAGCTGACTTTACTCTCCACCCAGGGCATCGGCTGTTTTCTGGGAGAGGAGAACACATTCAAAACTAATGACCTGAGCTTTTCGTGGGCTCTGTAGTGACCCATGTGCACACTAGTGTTTGGGGAAGCATTTGGTTGTTGCTCTGCACTGTCAGAAGATTCCTTCTACTTCTTAGGACAATCACAAGCCCTCTGGACTCTTTTTCATTTCTTTGACTCCCATTGGGCTCTTTTTTTTTTTTTTTTTTTTTTTTTTTTGGTGTCCAGTAGAGACAGAGAGAAAGATTAAAGGAGTGAGCAGAGGCAAGAAAACCTTCCCCGGATGTGGTGTTCTTATGTGGTGCAGGGTCCTCAAGTTGGTAAAATGTGCACTCTACTGGGTGAGCCATCTCCCAGTCCTCCTCTGGATCCCAACTGCAGGAGGTTCATCGGCCCCCTGGTGTGACAGGTGTTCTACATTTGTGTGAATGTACATGGAGGTGGTGCCCATGTGATGAGTGCTGACACTCAGCTGACCCTCCCAGTATCAAGGAAAGGACGCTTGATTCACACACAACACAGGAAACAGAGTGGCTGGTCTGTTCAGGGACCCACAGATCATCTGTGGGGACCTCCCACCAACCTTTCCGTATCATGCTCAGTTCTGTAGGCTCCCAGAGTCCCTACCCAACCTACTGCTCAAGGACTATTTCCATTTTTGTTCTATTACATTGTACTGTCTCGCTTACTCTTTTCTTAATGCTGTCTTCCAAGCGACTTAATTGTATTCACCTTTTCAGAAGTGTACAAATGGTACAAAGTAAGGAAATGGAGAAAAGGGAGCAAAGGGAAAGATGGCGATCCAGGTAGATGACACCACGTGTCTCTGTTTTAACCACATTAACCTGGGTCAGGGTTAATGAGGCCAGAGACAGGTCAAGAGAGAAATGCTGGAGGTGTTGGGACATGAATGCAATCAGCATATGGCTGACATCAGCCCGATAAGCATACATACTTACATAAACCCACAAGAGATTATGGGTTTACAGAAAGTTATTTAATTGAGTGTCTGATGGAAGTTGCTCTCTGTTCCTGTGCACCTCATTCCTGCCACCCTTTGCTTGCTCTCCTTCTCCCCTGGACGTGCTATGCTGCTTCCCCAGGACCCGAGATCATGTAGCCGAGCTCTGGTAACCAACCTAGACACACGGCTCCTGTCCATCATGACTAACTCATCTTCGCCCCTTTGCCTATTTTGCAGTCCCTAAATAACTGCAATGTAATAAACCTCCCGTTTGTTAAACCCCTGGCTCAAAGCCAGTTTAAGTCTTATAATTTCTATTTACTGTAGGAGGCAGGTAGACATCTGTGTGCCTCCAGCTCCCAAGAGAGCTCACAGCCATCTAGCACCCAGCACTACCCAGGGAAGGGACTGGGGTGGAGGCAGAGGGAAGGTAAAGCTATGAGCAAGAGACTCTATCATGGTTCCTGGGAGGAGGTGTTACTATGCTTCACATTGGTTTGGTCTTGCTCTCCCCCAGCCAGGAGAATTGGTTTGGCCCTTGCTAATTTTGCGCCTCTCTTTCTCCCCGCCCCTTTGCTACGTAGTTCGAGAGTTCTTGGCGCCGCAGCCAGAGGAGAAGGATGCAGGACAGATCTGTGACTAGTTTGGGTTAGTTTATGAATCTTTGTTCATGAATAAAGAAATACAGCTTCCCGGCCCAGCCATGTGTCCTCGAGTCTCTGTTTACTGCCGTGAAGCTAGCCCGGCCTGCTGGAGCTCCGAATTATAACGACAAGGAGGGATGGATGAAGTAGTGTAAATAGGATTACGATCTGAGAGTCTGAATTATTGCTATTTCAGCAGGTTCTGACCTATAGAGGCTGCCCCTGGTGCTCAGTAACTGAACCTATGTGTGAGCGTCCAGCAGCACAAAATGTGAGGGGCTGATGAGAAATTTGGTTGTGGGTGTGGATTCAATAGTTTGTGCAAGAGAGAGAACCAACCAGCTTCTAGTCAGGACTTCAAAACAGGTCAAACAGCAATGAAAAAGAAATGAGATTAACAATGGTCAAATTGTGTTTTCATGTTATCTCCATCTCTCATGTTGCCTGTTAAAGTTCATGACAGTCATGGGGTTTTTGAGAACTTTAAGCAAATATGTACGGTTGTTCCCACATATCCCAGTCATCTGTTGTTGCATAACCCAATAGCTCCAAACAGTGGCAGAAAAGAGTAACTCTTATGCTCATGAATGATATTGATTCATAAGTAATGAATATTATGCTATTGGACCTGGTGGGAAATAGCCTATGAGGCACCACTATTCTCTGTTGGCTTTCTGATGCTGGGTTTAGACTTTATTGACTGAAAACAATCCAAAGAGCTAGGGAGGAAACAGCTTGACTGGTGGATCCATTTATAAGATAGTGGGTGACCTGGCTGAAGGGTGGGATCAGTTAGCACTGCTGACCAGCAGACTGACCTGGGACTTCTCTAGCATGGTGTTTAGTGTTGACAGACTTCTTGCTTGCAAGTTAAGGGCTCCAAGAATGTACATTCCTAGCAACCAAGGTGGGATGATCTTGTAAAATCTAGCCTCAGAAGTCATGTAGTGTCACTTCAGTTTCAAGTTTTGGCACAAGGGGGTCACAGGTCTCCCTTCTCAAGTGCAGATTCAGTAAGAGGGGGCAGACTCTGGCTCTCCATGAAAGGATGAAAAAAAAAAGTTGTGATCACTATTTAAAACTGTCAGATTGTATTATAGGAGATTAACAGCAAGGTCAGATACCTTCAGCTATCTCTCCAGGGGTTGGGGAGGTAACTAAGCTGGCTGGAGTACCAGTTTTTCTGCCTCAGAGGCTGCAGGCTAGATCCTTGGCACCACATCATGCCAGATATGAGCAATGTTCTCGTTCTCTCTCCTTTGTCATTCTGTCTCTCTAGCAGCCTACATTTAGCAGCAACCCAAATATGCAATGGCAGATGAGCAGTTAAAGAAAAGTTGTGGTGTATGCATATACAATGGAATACTACTCACTCATAGGTGACTTAAGAAACAAAAAAGGGGGAAGATACAGGGAAAGACAGACTAGCTGTGGTTTATGGCAGCAGAGCTAGGGACTCTGAAGTATGGAGAGAGGAGGAGGTTGAGAGGACACTGGGGACCCAGTGCATGATGGGGGAGGGAGGCATCAGAGTGTGGTAGACATTGATCCCAGATACCTGTCAAGAGGAGATCAGAAACTATACCCATGTGACAACAATTGTTTTTGAAAATCATTAGGCCCAACCCCCACCACATAAAAGTGGTTAAAAAATAATAATAGTAAGCAGATAAATAAAGATTTGGGAAAGAAAGAGTGCCCTGACTTCCATGACAGAATCTAAAAGGCCAAGGGGTAGTGGCCACAGAGTTCTCTCTTAGTAACCTGAGTTTTTTTTTTATATAATATCTTTTTTTTTAATTTAAGAAAGGATTAATTAACAAAACCATAGGGTAGGAGGGGTACAACTCCACACAATTCCCACCATCCAATCTCCATATCCCACCCCCTCCCCAGATAGCTTTCACACTCTCTATCCCTCTCGGAGCATGGACCCAGGGTCATTGTGAGTTGCAGAAGGTGGAAGGTTTGGCTTCTGTAATTGCTTCCCTGCTGAACACGGGCGTTGACTGGTCGGTCCATATTCCCAGTCTGCCTCTCTCTTTCCCTAGTAGGGTGGGTCTCTGGGGAAGTGGAGCTCCAGGACACATTGGTGGGGTCTTCAATCCAGGGAAGCCTGGCCAGCATCCTGATGACATCTGGAACCTGGTGACTGAAAAAAGAGTTAACATACAAAGCCAAACAAATTGTTGAGCAATCATGGACCCAAAGCTTGGAATAGTGGAGAGGAAGTGTTGGGGGGGGGGGTACTCACTGCAAACTCTAGTGTACTTCTGCTTTCAGGTATATATTTTGCAGTAGTTTATGGATACGTGTGAACATATGCTCTCTCTCACAGAACCTGGTCTATATCTTGGTTTTGGGACTTTGTTAGAAAGTGAACCACCTGAGATGGAATTAGAGTATACCATGAAAGGAAAGGTCTCACCCGAGTAATGAAGCTAAAGTCTCTGGACACAGTCTGAAGTGAAGCATGTTGAGGTGGCAATCATTGCGTTGATTAAGTTGTGATTGGCAGATGCAATATTATTTGGTATGGATTGGGAGAGGCATACGGGAAAGTGGGCCCTATCCAAGGGTTCCAGGACTGGGGGAAGTAGAGGCTCTATAGTGGAGATGTGAGGTTCCTGCTGTCTTAGGGTTCAAAAAGACAATGGATAGTTATTGTTATCATCACATTATTTGGTAACTGGGTTAACTTTGAAAAGTCCTTTTTTTAGGGTTTGCTGTACAGTACCCAGTATCTTGTATATAGCTGTGCTATTTTATATATAGTATCTTTATTGGGGGATTAATGTTCTACATTAGACAGTAAATGCAATAGTTTGTACATACATAACATTTCTCAGCTTTCCATATAACAATACAACCCCTTTTAGGTCCTCTGTCATAGTTCTTGGATCTGCATTCTTCCCCCACCCCACCCCAGAGTCTTTTACTTTTGTGCAATGTTGGTATGCTTCTAAATTCTGCTTCTAAGACCCCTTCTGTTTCATTGGTTTAATCCCCCCTGGCTTAACACTGTATTCTATTTACATAACTGTTAACTAAGCACCGCCCTGCCTCCAGGGCATTGGTTTAATCCTCACTGTTTTGCACACTTTTTTCGTCTCCCCACCTCCTATCCTACGTACATCCTCTTTGGACCTGACTCTTCCGCCTCAGGATATATAAGGACAGGATTGTGATTAGAGATAGCTTAGATTGCGCTGCATTCCACATGAATAAAGACTGAACTGCGTACCACTCAGCCATGAGTCCCTGGTCATCTCTCTCTCCCGCCCGCGAAGCTAGCCCGATATAATGGTGCCTGCAGGGACTGGCAGTGCAATATGCCAATTCCAGTTCCGGTTCTACTTGTAGTAACCTGAGTTCTGATCACCTCCTCATGAGGTCCTTCTCCAGGTGTTGAGAATCTACTCAGTAGCAGGAGTCTGGAGGACAGGGGGGAGAGGGGGAATATCACCTTTTGTTTTTAGGGTCTATTATAAAGGTCTCCGCTGTTCATCTGAATTTAACTCTACACAATTGCACTATCTGCCAACACCGTGTGGGTAAGAGCAAAAGCCTGTAGTAGGAGAGGTGGCTCCAACAACCAGCACAAAGTTTGTAAGTCTGTGCCTTGCCTAGAGTCCCCACCCAGCATCTGGCATCTGCTGAGCGCTCCATCAGTGCTTGTTGGCATTGCTTCTGTGTTGGGAAGATCTGCTCCTTCCTGCTCTCAAGGTCAGTTGAGGTCAGCCAGGGGGAGGAGAAACACAATTATTGTGCACACAGGTAACAATACCAGCAGACAGGCAGTACTGAGTACTGAAATAGAGATGCAGATGGTTGGGAGAGCAAAGCAGAGGGAGCTAGAAAAATGGAATATTGACCAAATTGTAAATCTGCACACTGTTGTATATTAGGCTTCTGGGGTTTTGCCCAGATCTCCAATTT
Organism: Erinaceus europaeus; assembly: GCF_950295315.1. Classification (NCBI taxonomy): domain Eukaryota; kingdom Metazoa; phylum Chordata; class Mammalia; order Eulipotyphla; family Erinaceidae; genus Erinaceus; species Erinaceus europaeus. The sequence goes on from NC_080176.1 coordinate 72,239,034, forward strand.
CTGAAGCTCCTCCAGAGTAGGACTTTATAGTCATATTTAAGCTTTGGAGATTGTTCAATGCAGTCATTTATAACAAGGGAGATTTACTCAGGAAGTCACCTGGGGACCGAGGACTCTTTTTTTAAAAAAATTTTCTTTATTGTTGTAATTATTGTTTTTATTGATGTCGTCGTTGTTAGATAGGACAGAGAGAAATGGAGAGAGGAGGGGAAGACAGAGAGGGGGAAAGACATAGATACCTGCAGACCTGCTTCACTGCTTGTGAAGCGACTCCCCTGTAGGTGGGGAGCCAGGGGCTCGAACCAGGATCTTTATGCCGGTCGTTATGCTTTGTGCCACCTGCACTTAACCCGCTGTGCTACCACCTAACTCCCAGGAATGAGGACTCTTGACTCCCTTTCTAAACCACGGTGCTCATCTTGTGGGTTGGTATTGAACAGGGTTGAATTTGTAGCTGGACTATAAAATACAGTTTTGCCTGGTCTTTGTCACTTGTGTCTGTGACTTGCTTTCCCTACCTGTCTAGCTCAAGTGTTTCATGATTTTTTAAAAAATATTTTATTTATTTATGAGAAAGATTGGAGGAGAGAGAGAAAGATCAGACATCACTCTGGTACATGTGCTGCTGGGGATCGAACTCAGGACCTCATGCTTGAGAGTCCAATGCTTTATCCACTGCGCCACCTCCCGGACCACTTTTTTTTTTTTTAAGATTTTATTTATTTATGAGAAGTGTTTCATGATTTTAAATTGCTGGTCTCCTTCACAATAACTTGGGGAAAAGGACACTATCTTTTCACATTATAAATGAAAACATGGCAGCTAGGATATTCTATTGAATGATAACCAAGGTTAGAGGGCAAGTCTGTTTCATTCCAGAGTTCAAACTCATTCCACTTCTAAACCTTGCTTCTCACTGGGCTGGGGAGCCACTTGAGCTTAGGGGAGCTGAAGCAGTAAACACTTTCCGCAATGCATAGCAGAAGGTAGGAGATGCCAAGAGGCATTGCCAACAAAGCAAGCAGCGTTCCACTTTGAAGAAGAGTGAGCACCGATGCAGGAAAGTCTGTGTTTTGGGGACTACCTAGTTCCACTTCAGGTGGTGCTTTCTCTAGCAAAGTTACAGATCCTAGATATAGGCTAGGGCCTAAGGGACTGGGTACATGTATATGGGTACACACCCATAAGTTTGGGGGCAACTATATACTTCAAAATAAAATTGCTTAATCCTCTGTGATTAGATTTAGAACTACTTAACTCAGCAATCTGAGCTGAAAGGCCTAAAGAAGAAAGCAGCATAAATTGTCTAATCAAATACTTATTGCTTAGGCTGAGACACCTTCCTCTCCTACCCCCAACTTCACTTCCCTCAATCACTTTATCTACTCAGCCAATTACACAAAAGAATGCAACATGTATCTCTTCATCTCTTTCGACAACATCAGCATTATTATCGCACCTTGATAATCTTTCAAAGAAACAATGTATACAATTGGCCAAGAGATAATGCTGATGAAAATTATTTACCAACTAAAGGACAATTATTGTCTCTGCGACAACCTTTACTAGAATCACCAGACAAATAAATGCAAATGATGGCGTTTTTGGTCACTGCTAGGCCACCCCATCAGCTGGGGCCCTAATCAAGGAATCCTTGGATTCCCCCATAGATTTGATGGACCCAGACATCTTAATAGACGATCCTTCTCTCCACCATCACTGGTTACTTCCATCAGGAATGTCATTACCCCTCTAGGACCTATTTATGGTGCTTTCTTCTAGTGGCTTTCTCTAGGACTTTGCCCTCACTATAAAGTAGCAATGATAAGGACTGCCTCACTCTCCAAAGAAGGCTGGGTCATTGTATTCTGCCACTTGAGGAAAACTGGTCCTGAAATGAGTGCACCTAGAATATTCCCATCTGTGACCATGGACTGTGAACATAGACTGGCAGGGATTCAGAGGTTACACAGGCTCCTGTGCTAAATATGAATAGGTATGGGCCTTTGGTCAGATCGACATGGTAAATAGTCAATTGTATTTATATATTTTCTTCAAGTTTTGGAGCTACTCTCTGCTAGTTCTATTCTCAACTCTGACATCATCTTTCCAGGCAACATTTTTAGTCCACCTCCATATCAGCTATAATGCTCCAGCAAAAATTACTAAAATCTTGGGCCCCTAGGAACATACCTAAAGTAGACTTCCTAGCTTCTTTCCACCCTAAGATTCCTATTCCCATCTGCTCTAGTCCTACTTTATGATTGCTGTTCATTAAACATTTTATCCTGCTTTATATCTTACTGCATTTTAGCCACTTAGTTGTGGATGCTACTATGATCATCCTGAACTCCCCGGAAGATGACCTCACAAATGTGTCCCTGAACCTCACCTCCACAGAGCCCTACCTCAACTAGGGAATGATAGAAACAGGCTGGGGGTATGAATTGACCTGCCAATGCCCATGTCCAGCAAAGAAACAATTACAGAAGCCAGACCTTCCACCTTCTACACCTCATAAAGAAGTTTGGTCCGTTCTCCCAGAGGGTGCAAAATGCTAGGGGGAAGATGACTAGAGGGTTCTGAATTCCAATTCCATCAGAATCTGGAGAGAGAAAGAAAAAGAGAAAGAGAGAAAATCTACCTGTGAAAGCTGATAAATTAGACAACTTTTACCTTGATATTAATAAAAGTGCATTTTTCTACAAATTAGAAAAAATACATGCTTTACAGAAGATGCCAGGGACTAGGCTGATTATCCTAGACAAAATGACAGAGTGTGAAAAATGTTTATTTTCTCCCAGCCTCACCTTCAGTCTTACCTAGATGCTTCCTGGAACCTTTGAATGCCTCCCTGTCCTCTGTCAGCACCAACACTCGACTGTGTCGCTGAAGGCATTTCTTTCCGCTAAATCTCTCCCCAGGTCCCAGTCTCATTCCTTTAGGACCTTGTTGGGGGATTATGGACAAGAAAGTGATCAAGGATTCCAGTAACCTTCGGATGGTGTGTTTCTGTTTGCATTTTGCAAAGGTAGTTCACAGAGAACAGGATGGTTGACTCCACCAGTATGGGTAGCGATACTGGGAAAAAAATCCACAAGAGGTTTCCTGCTCCTTCTATGAGGTGTCCCTGTGCTGCTCCCTGTAGTGCTGGGACTGAGGAGCAGTGGAGTAGACAGATGCCTGGGTACAGGTCTGTCTAGAGCAGGGCTGTGGAGAAGCTCGAGCGAAAGCAAGGCTTCCCTGCAGCAACACAACAGCAAGACTGAACCCATGCTACGTGCCAGTGCACACAAAGACATGCTGTTATGGAAACACATGTTACAAATGGCCAGTCACCAGGCAGACTCTGAAACTGCCCGCCATAGAAAGATGACACCAAGGTTGTCCCCAACGAGCAGGGAAATAGCTCACTTGGGTAGTGTGCTGCTTTGCCAAGTTTATGACCCAGGTTTGAGCCCAACCCCACTGCATTGAAGGAAGCTTTTTTGCTGTGGTCTTTTTCATTCTCTTAAAAACAAAAAGGTGGAGGCAGGGCAGTGGTGCACCTGGTTAAGCGCACATATTACCATGAGCAAGGACCCGGGTTCGAGCCTCTGCTCTCCACTTACAAGAGGAATGCTTCATGAGCGGTGAAGCAGGTCTGCAGGTGTCATTCTCTCCCCTCATGATCTCCCCTTCCTTCTCAGTTTCTCTCTGTCCTGTCAAATAAAAAAGAGGGAAAAAATGGCCAAGAAGAGCTGGAAATTTGTAGAACAGGCACCCAGCCCCAGCGATATCCCCAGTGGCAAGAAAAAAAAAAATCTCCTGCAATTGATGTCTCTGGTGTCTCCTTGAACCCCGTGTCAGGGAGAACAGCCACACGCATGGTGGAGGCAAGCCAGCTAAAGGCTGACAGTGAGACGGGAGAGAGCAAAAACTGTCACTAGGGGTGGGACCTGCAGGAGGACAGGGAGATAGAAATGGCAGGAGAGACTGGTGGACTGATGGGAAGGAGCAGGGAAAAGAAAGAGAGGAGCCACAGGCTCTGGCTTGCTTTCAACTGCCCCAAGGAAGAGGGCTGGGGTGGGTGGGGGTGAAGGAGGCAAACCCGACCATCTGTTCACAGAGCTCCAGGGATGCGTCTTCTCCAACTTGGCCCGGCTTTATCGATCTCGATCTGGCTGGCTTCTCCAACTTAGCCCCTTTCTTCTCCACTCTGGATTCGGCTCTATTGATCTCGATCTGGCTGGCTTCTGTAAAGCCCCAGGCTCTTTTCTCAGGCTGCTCCCCAGGAGCCCTTGTGTTTACTCCTCTGGGCCTGGCAGGAATGTGATTCCAGCAACCCGCCTTGCCCAAGGAAGGGACCTGAGTTACTAAAGCTTACACCACCCCTCCAAGGTGGGAGGGAGGTCCAGCAATCCCCTCGCTGCTCCAATGCATCTTCAGTTCAGGGCCACCTCCTCTGGAAGGTTCCTGCCAAACTCCAAATGTCTCCCAAGTGCCCGTCTGAGCTGGATGCCCCACTTTGCCCAGTACTTCCCTATCTCTCCAGTCAAAGTTCAAACCCTCCGTAGCCCTAAACTCTTGAGCTCTTTTTACTTCACTCCTCCTCCCTCTCCATGGACTTTCAGTCAGTAGGGCCACACCACTTGTGTTCTCATGGGGGCGGGGGGGGGGGGGGGGGAGTCTTGCGTTCCTATCTCTGCATGGGACCAGGTGGAGGACTCCTGTCTTCAGAAACCCTGGTTTTTCCCTTCCCAGGCCCCTGGCAAATAGTATTCGCAAAGGCCTTCCTGATGTTGGAAGGCAGTTTAGGGAAAGCAGCACCCTTCCCCTGCACCATGCAGGAAGATGGGAGAAGGGCCCCAAGGCTCAGTGTCTGTATATCCTCCCTCTACCTGGCTGCAAAAAGCCATGAATGCAGATTGAGGCAGATGTAATTTCCTGAAGACAAAGGCTGAAGCACATCCTCTGAGGGTCTCGCTGCCCTTCCTCTGAAGGGACTGTAAAGCATGATAAACCAAGAGGCTTGGGGGGTGGGGGATTCTTTCTCTCTCTCCTTTACACGCTTTGTACTTTCTTCACTACCCTTACTTTCTTCCAGTAAATGTTCATCTTCTCCCTGAAACATGACTGGCTCTCTTTGTGATTCTTCTATGTAGAGGTCAGTTTAGAACTCCACGGGAGGTTGACTGGGGGAGCCCCCCCCCCCCCCCCCCGCTGTTCCCTCCCGTCAACACTAGCTTGCTGGCAGGTTTTTGGAGTAGGAAGAAAGGCCTGGCCTCTGGAGAGTACTGGCCTGGGAGTCAGCATCTGGGGCTGGAACACCTGCTCAGCCCCTAACTGGCTGGATAAGTGGCCTTTTGGTTTCAGGAGGGACCAGAGCTCCTGGCTCTTTCTAGATCTGACATCAGTGATTAAAGAGTTCATCCAAGTGTCCCCCCCAGTTGCCCCCCAGCTCAGCATTTCTTGGGGGGATCCAACCACCATCCCTTTCACTGTTCCTCCTCTCCAGGCAGGGGGTGGTATTAAAGGTTGAGACACTTAGCTGTGAACATCTCTTTTTAAAAATGCAAATTGGCACTTAAAAAAAAATAAGGCACCTTGGGTGAAAGCCATAGAGTCCCCCCCCACACACACACACAGACACACATAATGAGACAAAAGCAAAGCTTTCAGATGTATCTAAAACTTGCTACAAGGCAGCAGATAAGAGCAAGCTCTGTACCTGGGCTCCGTTCTGGGCTCCATTCTGGCCTCCATTCTGGCCTCCGTTCTGGCCTGACCTTCTTGGCATTCCAGAGCTGGGAGTCCTTCCTGGGGCTGCAGCCAAGCACAAGTCCTGAAGGGGGCAGGGTGAGAGGCGGGGTATGAAGATGTCCTGGATGCTCTGATAGGAGCTGGGAAGATGTAAGACATCAGCTAGAGGAGGGATCCGAGCCTTGGATATCCTGCAGAGAGCAAAGAGAAGAAGCACCAGTGTAGAGTCTAAGATGTCAGACAGTGGGAAATGAGAGAGATTCATGGTGGTGTTCGGGCAGGGATTAGGGAGACCATGGAAGCTGTGATAAAGACAGGGATCAAAATGGGATGCACATGCTTTGCTTGAAAAGTCAAATAGAAATGATTTGTGAGCTTGCTGGACACAGGTTCTGACCAAATCTTTCTTGATGGATTTGGGATCTGGTTTGTTCTGAAGGCAGATTCTTGCTCATTCAAGAGAAGTTGACAGGGTGGGGGCTGAGCTGTTGGAAAGATCATAGAGCACACTCAGGAGGAGTTGGCTCTTGCCCTATGTTGCTTTATCCCTAACCTGGACCTGCCACTCTGTGCCTGACATGTGGCCTGAGAAAGTCCCTGCAGGAAATGACAAGAACTGTGTGGTCCAGTAGTCAAGTAGCAAAATTGCAAAGCTAGTGTTTCGTTTGGTCTCCAGAAGGAGGTTTTTAAATCACTACTGGCAATTTTTGTGATAACACCCCTCTCTCTACTTCCACTGTTCTCTCTTTTTCCTATCCATCTCCCTCTCCCTCTCCTTCTCCCTCTCTCTCTGTCTCTCCCCAGAGTCCTTGAGATTACCTTCCTTTCATAATGGGGACATGCTTGCAGTCTTTGATACTGTGAAGTCTTAGGGACACACTCTGATGTTCCCACTAGAGAATTAAATTATCAGTAGCACTGTATTTTGAATCAGCTGGAAAATATTTGTCAAGCAGGCTTTTCCCAAAAGTCTTATACCCTTGCATTATACTTTGCAGGTGCTAATCTGTGAAATGATTTTTGTTTGTATGAAAAATACCTTGTTCTCTGGTGTTTGGAGAAATGGGTTCTTTTGGAGAAGAATACATCCCATACTCAGATGAAGCAGACATGAGAGATAGACAGCAGTCTCTATAATGTTCTTGGAACTGACCATTTCTGAATCCCAGGGGAATCATGGCTATTGAAGGGTCTTGGTTGTTTGGTGAAGTCTCCTCTTTTCTGTCAACAAATGCCTCATCCTTCTAGGTTGAGTTAGTCTGTCATTTGCAACCAAAATATAGCCCAGCTAATATTACCACAATATTAAACTAGTTTTTTACCTAAACAAACAAGAACTGAAAATATCCAAGAAGTTATCTCAATACTTAGCTCACAGGATTTCCATACATGAGGCCACAGGATTGGTCTCTAGTGCTGAGTATTCTAGAGCTTGGCAGTGATCTTCTCTCTCTCTCTCTCTCTCTCTCTCTCTCTCTCCATAAACATAAATAAACAAATCCTAAATAGAACTGGAAATAAATACAATATCTGCAGCAAGGTCTTCCTTGATTGCAAAATAAACATCAACATACTTCTGAAACTTGAATATCAGTCTTCAGATCCAGGGCTGAGAAAAGCTGATCATGTAACCCACTCGGGCAGTTTGTTTAGACCAGCTACTTGTGAGTCAGTGTGATGAGCCTGCATACCCCACTCACACATCTACAGATCAGGAGGACAGAACTCCAGGTTCTTAAATAGTACCCACTTGCTCATTTAGACCCAATAATGCTTAAAAAACAAACAAACAAAACCTCCTCCTATACCATGAAGATGTGTAGAGGTAGCTATGCACAGGATTTGCATGTGAGAAGTCTCAGGCTCATTTTTCAATACCACCAACAGTCAGAGCAGCATGGTGCTCTGGTCAAAAACAAAATACTCCTTCTAATGTTGATTATATTTATTTTAAAATATATATATGTTATATTTATTTATGTATATTTACATTTATTTATTTTTATTTATTTATTCCCTTTTTGTTGCTCTTGTTTTTATTGTTGTAGTTATTATTGTTATTATTGATGTCATTGTTGTTGGATAAGACAGAGAGAAATGGAGAGTGGAGGGGAAGACAGAGAGGGGAAGAGTAAGAGAGACACCTGCAGACCTGCTTCACCACTTGTGAAGTGATTCCCTGCAGGTAGGATCAGGGGCTCGAACTGGGATCCTTATGCTGGTCCTTGCGCTTCGGGCCAAGTGCACTTAACCCGCTGCACTACCATCCAATTCACTAAATATATATATATATATATATATATATATATTGGAATTCTGTTTGACTTGTTGAACTTGATATTATTATTTGGTTTTCTTTATATTCACTAAGTGGCTTTTTCTTAGAAACATTCCCTTCCAGTTTCTTTTGTTTGGAACCACCTTGGATATGTCACATTTTGGGTAAGATCTCATTTAGGTAGTTTGTGATAAAAACTACATCATAACCCACTGGATAATGGAGATTTTTTTTTTTACCAGTTTAAAAGAATAGATTTATATTTTCCTACCACCTTTGTATCCAGTAGTATCTTCTGGGTAATTTGAACTCAGTTCTTGTGGGGATATTATTTAAATAAAGGAAATTATAAAACATGACTAATAATATTTCCCCCTTAAGAAAATGAACCGTTAAATATTTCTCAGCACATCACTGAACATCACCCACAAGACTTGATATCACTTCCCTGGGGAGTTATTAGAAAGCAGAACCAGTTTTGATATATTTGTGTAACTATACATGAAGATTTATAATTTCTAATTATTATTTGCATCAATTTTGTGTGGTCAAATAGTTCACTCAAACAATCAGATGTGATTCAGAGAATCCATACTGCATCTCCTACTCAGGCTGCGCAGTCTGTTGTTTCTAATATCAGCACCATGGTCAGTGACAGCAAATCCATAAAGTGGCCAAGATTAGAAGAACCAAAAATATCTCAAAGTTAAGGGTCTGCACTTGGCAGTGGATTGAAAATTAGAAGACAGTGAAGCGTCTAGGAGGAAGGCAGCAGCAAATGAACACCTACTGGACCCGGGATGCAAGTGTCAGAGTAAAAGCAGATATCAAGATGCATGGATGTAAGCAAAAATAAGAGCATCAACTTTATACACCAGTCCGTGAAAGCAATTAGTAAGAAATCAAGTGAAAATTTAATGTTCTGTTGAAAAGTGGATAGCCAATATATTTTTTAAAAGGTACTAGGAAATAAATGAATGCTGGAAAGTGGAGAGTGAGAATAAAATAATACAGCCAGGGCGTCTATAGACCAGGCAGGGAGTGTGGTGTGATGAACAAAACACTCCATAGGTCTTGCCCTGGTTCTGCCCCTAACTACTGAGCTGATGAAATGATGTGATTTCTCTAAACCCTGGTGTTCTCATCTGTGAAAGAAAATCATTGAAATGCCCGCTAGCTCTATGAATCAATGCAAACATTTTTTATTATCTATATTTATTGGATAGAGACAGCCAGATTGAGGAGAACAGTCAGAGGAGGAGAGAGAGATGCCTGCAGCCCTGCTTCACCACTCTTGAAGCTTTTCCTCCAGCAGGAGGAGACAGGGACTTGAGTCCAGGTCCTTGTGCATTTTAACATGTGTACCTCACAGGTGCACCACCACCCAACTCCCAAACCATTATTTTTTAAAGATAGAGATAGAGAGGGAGGGGAGGGGGGGAGAGAGAGAAGGACCACAGCACCAAACTTTTCTTCAGTGTAGTGTAGTGAAGTGCAGGCTCAAACCTGGGTCACACTAAGCAAGTTGTTTTGCCAGCCCAAGTCAAGAACTTTATAATACATCTCCTTAGGAATTGGGGTGGGGGCATAGAGTGTCAACTAGGAGGATACACACATTACCATATGCAAAGACCCAGGTTCAAGTCTCTGGTCTCTACCTGCAGGGGATGCTTCATGAACAATGAAACAGTGCTTCAAGTATCCCTTTTTCTCTCTCCCTCTCACCCTTCTCAATTTCTTGTCAAATTCAAGAAAGAAGACAGGGAAAGTACGCCTACCAGGAGTGGGTTGATTTGTCATGCAGGCACTGAACCCCAGTGATAACCTTGATAGCAATTAAAAAAGAAAAAGAAAAAAATTGGTGTGGAATCGAATAGTTCTTCAGAGTAGCAATTAAATGAGATCCATTGAAATTTTGGGTTCCATATTTCACTGAGATAATAAATCAGGAAGGTTTAGGGAAGCAAAAAGAAAACTATACTAAAATCTCCCAAAGGCTCAACTTCCTAACCCATGACTTTATTGTGATCCGTGTGTGGGTGTGTGTGTGTGTGGTGCTGTATACCATAACCCTCGATAGCTATATATGATAAACATGTGTCAGTATAAAGGTTTTGTGACAATCCCCAGCTTTATTAAATACATAATTGTGTGTGTTATTGAAAAAAAAAATAGTGTAGCTGTGAACACGGGGGTTCATATGTCCTTTTGAGTTAGTGTTTTCATGTTCTTTGGATAAATGTCCAAGAGTGTTATGACTGGACTCATCAGGCATGGACTCTCCACACTGTTTTGTATAGGGGAAGCACTAGTTTGCATTCCCACCCACAGTGTATATCACTACAGTTCTTTGGAAATGGGCATCGGGGGCTGGATAGTGGTATACCCAATTGAGTGCACATAGTACTAAGTGCAAGGACCCACTCAAGAACCCAGGTTCAAGCCCTCACCCCTTACTTGTAGAGGAATGCTTCACAGGCGGTGAAGCATGTCTGCAGGTCTCTCTTTCTCTCTCTCTCTGTCTCTCTCTCTCTCTTCCCCTCATCTCTCAATTCCTCTCTCTCTCTCTTTTTTTTTTTTTACCATAAAATAATAATAATAAAAAGCCTTCAGGAGCAGTGGATTTATAGAACCAGTGCTGAGTCCCAGTGATAACCCTGGAGAAAAAACAAAGGAGGGGAGCATCACTAATGTACCAGTCTTTAGAGTATAAGGCCAATGCAGATATACAGAAGGAGAAAGTAAATTCTTAAATAAAACCTCTCCCTATCAACACATGTCTTTTTGAGAAGCTCAGAAGATGTCTAAAAAGAAATATCTTCCACACTGACAATAAAGATTAATGAGCCATAAGTGAAGTATGTTGGTCAACTGTTTATCAGAATTGATGAAAAAAGGAAACTGAACTTCAGAAAACTTCACTGGAGTTTATATTATTGATGTTCATAAAAAAAAAGCATTTGTGGTAAGAAAGGAAGTATATTGAGTTCAACTCTTTCTTTTAAGACTTGTCACACTGCTTATGAGTGATAGGTTAGACTCAAATAGCACATTTTGTCAAGTTTGGAAGACAGGAGCAGGTGATCTGTTATAAGAAGATCATGCATTGATATATGAGTCAACCGCTGCTCTTAACTGTAAGGTGCTCCTGTGAAGGCACTTAGGGCATCATTTACAGCATAAATATCTACAAAGGTAATTATTTCCATTCTGATAGTTAAGAGTCTAACTTTACTGGTGGAGAAGATCCCATATTTGAAAGATACAGCCTCAGATAATTTGTTGTGGATTATTGAAATGTGGAAACACAGGTTTTTTTAAATTAAATTTTATTTATTTATTTATTTTCCTCTTTGTTGCCCTTGTTGTTGTCGCTATTATTGTTGTTGTTGTTGATGTCATTGTTGTTGGATAGGACAGAGAGAAATGGAGAGAGGAGGGGAAGACAGAGGGGGAGAGAAAGACAGACACCTACAGACCTGCTTCACCGCCTGTGAAGCGACTCCCTTGCAGGTGGGGAGCCGGGGGCTTGAACCGGGATCATTCCGCCAGTCCTTGTGCTTTGTGCCACCTGTGCTTAACTCCCAAAACACAGTTTTAATTCAAAATACACAACACACTTCCTCAAATGCTGGCGTAGTTTATAACTGACTGCCCTGAGCAGGCAGAAATTCAATGGTTAACATGAAAACCAAATTCTCTCCCTATAACTGAAGCTGTTGTACTCCATTCTCTCCTTGAGTAAAGGCTCCAGTGAGGAGCCAATGACGTTACTCCAATGTCAGTCTCAATCTCTACTATAAAATCTCTAATAAAAGTGTTCCTGATTCAAGGCATTTATTTATTTATTTACTTGTTTATATCTTCTGGGTTAATGGATTATAGTAAAGTTGTGGGTTTTATTTTTTGCTGTGCATAATCTGATGTTCAAATCATAACTGGGCTATGGAGATGACTTAGCCCACTACAGTACTAACTTGCATATCTGAAGCCTTCAAGGTTGCAGGTTCAATCCCTGGCTCCACTTTATCTCAAAGTTAGGCAGTGTTCTTATCTGTTTCTCTCCCTCTTCTCTCATAAATAAATAAATAAATAAATAATTCTTTATAAAATAAATCACCATGAAACATCAAATTCTTGGCACTGGCAAGGAAACTGGCAAGAGGATCTGTTCTAATAAAGTAGTGACAGGAAGAGAGAAATGTCTTTTGGGAGAATTCAGTTTGCAACAATTTGCATATGGCAAATTTAATGAATGGATTTTTGATCCCAGAGATCCCAGTGTCAAGTATGACCTTTCATCCAACTCTTCAATAGGTGAGATTGCTTCCTGACATCACTGTCCTAGGCTCTGCATTTTCAGTGGCCACAGAGCCCAGCCTGGTGTCCACTCTTAAAAATTTCAGGGCTGCATCCTGACCTGATCTCACCAACATGTCTCAGAACCCTACCCTACTAAGGAAAGCCAACATCCAGTGGAGAAGCAATTACAGAAACTAAGACCCCTTCCTTCTGAACCTCAGAAAGAATTTTGGTCCGTATTCCCAGAGGAGGACATGTTAGGGGAAGATATCCAGAGTGTTTTGAACCCCTGTTCTCCAGGACCCAGAACATTTGTGACTAGGAACCTTTGTTTTTGCCCCATCACTGAGGGGAAAGAGAATTTGGAGAACACCTGAGGAAGTCAAGGCCTGTTTCACTTACTGAGAGAGAAAGAGAAAGGTAGAACACTTAGAAGTTGTAATAGGTAGGGGCCGGTTGGTAGCGCAGCTGCTTGAGCGACATGTTACAGTGGGAAAGAACCTGGGTTCGAGCCCCTGGCCCCCACCTGCAGGGGGAAAGCTTTGAGAGTGGTGAAGCAGGGCTGCAGGTGTCTCTCTGTCTATCTGCTCCTTCCCTCTTGATTTCTGGCTGTTTCTATCCAATCAATAAAGATAATAAAAAAAAATTTAAAAAAGAAGAAGAAGTTGTAATAAGCATAGCTTAGAAAGAAAGTGAGGATGCGAAGCGCAAGGATTGGCCTAAAGATCCCAGTTTGAGTCACCGCCTTCATGGGCGGTGAAGCAGATCTGCAGGTGTCTGTCTTTCTCTCCCCCTCTCTGTCTTCCTCTCCTCTCTCCATTTCTCTCTGTCCTATCAATAACAACAACAATGATAACTGTAACAAAATAACAAGGGCAACAAAAGGGAATAAATAAATAATATTAAAAGAAAAAAAAGTGAGGGCAGGACCACAGAAGAGGATAAAAGCAGGCATCTGTATGGCCCACATGCTCCTCTGGCTCATGCTTTTCATTTTCCTGATTAAACATTTAAAATATTTTGGGGAAAAAACTCTACAAGGAATACTTTGATAGTGTAAGAGGGAAAACAAACCATTAACAAAGGAATATAAATTACTTAATTGTACCTTATCAAGACAAGGAGGTATCAAAGTCAGAGTCATGGGACATAGACTCAAGGGAGTACTACTCAGCAATTAAAAAAAGAGAGAGTATATTGTGTGATCTGGGATAAAGTGAATGGATCTGGTGGTGATTATGTTTAGTGAAGTAAGGAAATGAAGGACAGTTAACCAGATGCTTTCACTCATATGTTGAATATAGAGAATTGAAACGCATGACGTTAAAAACATATATATAGTCAACCTATATCTAGGGCCTTGAAAGAACTATTGTGGTTATCGATGGCGGGTGGGGGTGAGGTGGGGAGAAGTCTGGTGGTGGGAGTGGTTTGAAATTATACTCCTATTATCTTATAATCTTGCAGATAAGTATTAACTAACTGATAAAATAAACAAACAAAATGCAGGGCTGACAAATAAACTAAAGCACCAGGAGTCCTAGCTGTCACTCGAGATGCCAGAACAGCACCTTGTCCCAGACAGGTTCTGGGGACACTTAAATTTAGAGAAATGTTGTGACATTATTATAGTCAATTAAGAAAATAAATCAATTGAAAATAGCAAAACAGTATCCTGGAAAATGCTTGAATAAACATTACTGGATGTCGGATACCCTGGGGGAATGGGCCAGCTTGGCTCCCACTTCACTGTCTGGTCTGTTGGCCAACAGAGACAGATGGAGAGCAGGGAATCTCAGGCCAGCAGTGGCAGGGGTGAGCTGAGCTCTCTGAGTGGTCCTCCAGTGCACTGTGGCAGTGGACGGTACAACAAACGACCTCGGGCACCGTGGCAATGGACGGAACACTTTATTGTTTCAGTTACAAGTTTATAAAGGGGCAGCTGTGCAGGGGAAGGCAGCCAAGCTGGCCAATGAGACCAGTATCTCCTTATAAGGAAAGAGAAAGCAAGGCAATGAGAAGGTGTGGAGGGTGATGCTGGAATGGGGAAATAGAAACTTAAAGAAGGCGAAGCCTACGGGGTGGGGGTGGGGTGGTGGTGAAATGATACAGCGAGACTGATAGGCTGGTTGGAATTCCCCACATACTCTGGCCCATCTCGTTCAACCACAATGGCTGACATGCCAGTGGGAGACTGACAGACAGACTTCCAGGGAGTCCACCGTCCATGTTCAAACATGCAAGAGACCCACAACTGGAGTCTTTTTTCATTTCTAAGATTTCATGCTTTTTATTTTATTTATTTTTTTATTTCGTACCTTTTGGTTCATTTTTAGCCCATGAAAAACAACACCACCACTGTGAGTGAAATACATGTGATATCTCTGATCAAACAAAGGCCACCTCCAGAAAATGGTCCTGATTAATCCAGTTCAGCCACAAACACAGTGTAAATCAGTCCCTCTCTATCATTATGTTAAGTCAAGGATTGACATTTGTCTTTCTGTTTTCATTCACTGACCACTCATTATTTCCTTTGCCTCAGTCCTGTCTTTGCCACTAGTACAGGAAGGCAGAGAACGCATTTCCTGATTTTGTAAATTTCCCTGTCCCACACAGGAGAAGACTTTGCACCCAGGAGATGCTTGATCAATGCAGGCATAGCTTCCCTTTCATCCACAACTGAGATGCATGTGCATGGTTGTTGCTAAGTCAGTGCTGACACCATCCCTTCCACTCTTTTTCCTTCAGTACCTAGAGTCCCATATTCAGATCACAATGTCCTTCAATTCTTCCAGTGACCTTTTTGGCTCTAGTTGACTCACTAACCAACTGCTGAAGTGCACGTGGAAGTACAGTACATTAAAAAACAAACAAGCAAACAAAAAAAGACCTCTCAGAACTTTGTAGAAGTCCATCTTCTGTTTGCCATGTTAACAAAAGGGAGCCCACAATAAGTAGTGTGTGACAAGCAGGCATGAATTGTCTGTGACCAGGACGTGTGGCTTTTTCACACTTTCCACAGAGAAGCCACAGGAGGAAGGGGGGAGGGATGAGAAACAGGAGGGGAAATTAACAAGATGTTGTCAGTGCCTAAGAATAAGTTACTCTGTCTAGTGACACCTGTGGTGTGGTGTCAACTGGGGCAGGGTATTTTTCAGCGACTTATGTGATGAGAAAAGGGTCGTGACTCAGATGCTGCCATTGCAGGAAGCCTCAATGCTATATCCAGAGCACACAAGTCCTCTGTTTTAATAAGATGCAAACAGTCTTGTCAGGGAGTGATGGGTTGGCTGTGCATCAAGCTGTCATCCCAGAGTCAGTTGAGTTGATCAGTGTGTATGTGCTGCCTTTT
Source organism: Erinaceus europaeus (assembly GCF_950295315.1). NCBI lineage: Eukaryota > Metazoa > Chordata > Mammalia > Eulipotyphla > Erinaceidae > Erinaceus > Erinaceus europaeus. The sequence goes on from NC_080176.1 coordinate 72,254,711, forward strand.
GTTCCTAATGTGTGTGGAAAACAAAACAGAGATGCGCAGTTCTTTCTCCCTTCTGCAAGGGGCCAAGTAGCACAGACAGTTTCCTGGTTGGTTTGTGGTGCCTTGTATGAAAGAGAGTTTTGAGGTTGGATGGAGGGGGACTCAGTGTGGATCTATTTAATCAGAGAACCCCAGAAAATGGCAAACACTCTGGCTTCCCTGACTCCAGCAATCTGTGGTGTGCTGCTAAATATTTCACAGCCAGCTTTCTTGGGGCCTGGGGGCTGCGAAATTCAAAGCCCAGGTGTGTTGCATGTCCTGATTTCTAAGATGGGAATATTCCAGTTGGTGACATTTCAAGCTGGTAACATGGCAACACTGAATGTGGAGTCGAGAGGATGTGGCTCTTGTGGAATTGGAGCAACTGGCTCCAGTCCAACCTTGGTAAATACTGTGGTCATGTTGCCTTATACAAAGGGGCCAGAATCAGCAACCTGAGTCCCTGGTCATGGTGAGGTGAGGTGAGGTGAGGTGAGGTGAGGTGAGGTGAGGTGAGGTGAGGTGAGATGAAGTGAGGTGAGGTGAGGAGAAGTGAGGTGAGGTGAGGTGAGGTGAGGTGAGGTGAGTTGAGGTGAGGTGAGGTGAGGATTAGGAATCCTGTAGTATGTAATCGCCAAGCAGCAATTTGGATGCTGAATGATCTCTCTTTTAAAGAATATCGATGATTGATTTTATGAGAGAGAGAGAGAGATGAGAGATAAGAGAGACAGAGAAAGATGCAGAGAAGTCTTTTGCAAAATCATTAAGCAGGGCCTGGTGGTAGCTCACCTGGTTGAGTGCCCAATGCACAAGGACCTGGGTTTGAGCCTCTAGCCCCCACGTACAGGGGAAAAGCTTCATGAGCTGTGAAGCAGTGTTGGAGGTGTCTTTCTGTCTCCCTCTCTACCAACCCCTTCCCTCTCAATTTCTGGCTGTCTTTATCTAATAAATAAAGATAATAAAGTTATTATTTTTTTAAGAAAAAAACACTTCCTTCAAAACCATTTTGCTGTCTCCCCAGCCCCTGAGTGATCTCTCTAACTAGGATGGTCTGAAACTCTACTGTAGCCTTGGCAGGGAGTCTTAGAAAATAAAAGGGGTTGGGGGTTGGGAGGTGGCACACTTGGTTGAGCACATGTTACCATGTGCAACAACCCAGGTTCAAGTACTTGGTCCCCACCTGCAGGAGGAAGTTTCACGAGTGGTGAAGCAGAGGTGCAGGTCTCTCTCTCTCTCTCTCTCTCTCTCTCTCTCTTTCTCCTTCTCTATCTCCCCTTTGCCTCTAGATTTCTCTTGGTCTCTATCCAGTAAATAATTAATATATTAAAAAAAGAAAAATGAATTATTATTAAAATTTGTTCTAGGCTTAACTGGTAAGTAGGACAGGCTCTAGACACACCAGAGCCAAGTGATCACCCTCTCTGAAGGCAAAGTGTGACCTTAGTGGAGAGAAGTAACATGTATTGGTTTGAAGCCTTCTCTGCAGCCTCCACCTCGGGCTTGGTTTTCCGACCGTCTGGGCAAATGACACTCAAGTCTTCGTTCAGCCAGGACTCCAGCCAGCCTGGCAGGAACAGGGTCTGCTTAGCTCACTCCAGTGTTTTTTCAGCACACAGCTTCCTTTGATACCAATTTTCAACAACTGCAAATGCCCTTTCCTGACAAAGCAGTTATGTCAACAATTAAATGCTTCTCCTGTAGGGATAAGCATGTGTTTCCATGGGAGGAAAAAGAATCCAGTAAATAATCCTTTGTGTAACACCACTGTAAATTTGCTTCTAGTCCTTGCTTATGAGTGTACAGACGTGATTATTGATGGAATTGTAATCAGTGTGTGTGAACTACTGGGTGTTTTGCTTGTTTCCATTTAACATTATTTCACATACTCATTTCCATATATTGACATACTCTACATGCTTATCATTTTTTATGACAACGTAATACTCCATCATGTTGACACATTCATGTTTTACATCCCATTCTCCAAAGAGGAAATATCCTGGCTTCATGCAAATGGATCATTGTTGTTGCCAGCTGGCAGGGAGGGCCCTGGCTGTCTCCCATGGTAGGAAGGGAGGGGAAGGCAGTCATGACTTGTCAGTAGCTGTTGTCTTCAGATTTGGAATGAAATCTCTAACTGGCCACTGTGCTCTGTGCAGCTGCAGGCACTTACTGAAACAAGGATTCAATGCTAATACTCTTCTGTCTTCTGCCTTTATGACTAATTTCCTCTAAGGTCCCAGACACCAAAAGAAGCAAGTAACAATGTAGGCATTGGGTTACCTCTAAGTCACGCCAAGGGAGAAGATGGGCATTTTAATCACATCAGCGTGGGATAAGTCTGCCTCCTCTTCTGTGGTTTTGGATGGGTGTTTGATGGCCCAGGTGGTTCCTCCAAGTTCACAGCAGCTGAAGACAGAATCCCACTCTGGTGGTAGAAGTCCTTGGGATGCAGGCTTGACTTAGGGCTTGGACTAGACGATTTCCTTCTTTTGCATTAAGCCTGCAGCCTCAAAATGGGGTTTGCTTTGAATGAGTGTTTTCTTGCTTCTTAGAAAAAGATCAAGAAATAGTATAAGGGTTATGGGTAGTACTTAACTGAAACCTTGAATTCAGTTGTCATTGTGTAACCAGGGTCTCACATATGTATAATGTGGAGCTTCAGGCCCCTTATTTCATTCAGATAGAGAAACACATAGTGAGACAGAGAGACTGAGATTGAGAGACACACAATGGCACAGAAGCTGCCTCCGGAGCCATCACATTGCCATGGCTGCAACCTGGGTCACACACATAGCAATGCCACCAACTCTTCGGCTCAAAGTGCCTTTTGTTGAGGTTTAAGTTTCATCTTTGTGAGGCTTCTTGTTGAGTTTGTTTCTTGGGGTTTCTTGACTGCATGCTAGTCTCTGTCTTTAACACTCTACGCATACACACTGAATTCTCACAACAGTTGTATTATATGTGTACTGTGATCATTCACATTTTATCAACATGGAAACTAAGGCACAGAGAAGTTAAGTAACCTGCCAAAGAGACAAAGCCATGTGGCAGATGGAGCATTAGAACCCAAGAGGTATGATGACAGGGCCCATGGTCTTCTGATAGAACCCTAGTCTGTTCTTTCACTCAGAAGGGAGGCTGGACTCCCTCTGCCCTTGGTCCCTTTCTGCCATAGGTCAAACCAGGCCATCTCCAGCCTCAGAGGAAAAGCCCCAGACAGGACAAGCTGATTTCATCCATCTGAGCCTTGTGGACTGAACAATAGACAACACAGCTAAAAGGATTAACCCCAATTTTGCTTCTAATTTCCTTTCTAAATAGATTTTCCCCATGCTGATGAAATCTGTCTCAATTTGGGGTGAGTGGGTAGGTAAGGGAGTCTGGACTGATTTGGTATCAGAAGGTCTCACATGTCTGCAGGGGAAAACATAGGGAGGAATTATACTTTTCACATATGGTGATAAAACCACAGCTTCTTAGAAGCTGTTAGTTTATCCATCTACCTGTCCATCCATGCATTCACCCATACATCCATACAACTATTAATCTACATCTGTCTACTTATCTATCATCCATACATCTATCTATCTATCTCTCATAATATCTTTCTATATATCTAATCTACTTACCTCTCTATCATCTTTCCATTATGCCTCTTTTATATACCTATCACTCATTATTTTCCTACCATCTGTCTACCTACTTGCTACTTATTTTTATGAATATATACATATCATCTGTCATCTATCCATTAGCTTTCTACCTATAAATATCACATCTTTCTATATGGTTGTCATCTGTTATCTATCTACCATCTATCTGTTTACCTGTTACTTATCTTTCTATGTACTTACCTATCATTGGTTATTTATCAATCTACCGATCTGTCTCTCCAGCTATTATTTATCTTTCTGTATATATACCTAGCTATTATATATTGTCTGTCTATCTGTCTGTCTGTCTGTCTATCTATCTATCCATTCATCCATCTAAATTTGTCTATATAACCATCTTTTTTGCTGGAGGTTGATAGCACATCGTAGAGGCCACCAATCAGGATGTTGCCTAGTGTGTCACCCGTCATAGTCCTGTTTATGGCCATCATAAAATGTCTGCAGAAAGTCCAATGGATGATTTTTCCAGGGTCTTTTTCTACTGTCTAAAGGATCAGAAAAAAAATCTATCAGCTAGAGAAATTAAGCCATTTTTCTTCAGGGGAGAGAAATGGAGTAGCAGGCTTTCTACATTAAAATGCTACAGTGGATTCCAGATGAATGAAAAATTGGTCTGCATAGTAATGAGACTCAAGAGAGATTTGGAAAGCTTCTGACTGGCTCCTGACTAGGCCCCCAGGGTGGGACACTACATCAAGTCCAGTAGAACTAGGCAGACTGGGGTCCTGGGGCCCCCACACGGGGAGCCCCCTGGGTCCTAGGAAGCCAACCTCTTTTCTCCCTGCCATTTATTTTTCCAAAAGGCTAGCTGTGGGGACCTTTCTGTTAGAGAGGTGTCTTTTCTGGGCTCTCACTCCAGTCATTGTCCATTGTTCCTGCCTGTGCAGCCTATTCACTACAACTCACCCAGGTTGATGCTATCAGGAAGGGGGTTCAGCCCTGAGAGGCTGCATGTGTCACTGAGGAAGGCTTCCTGAGTTTCAGGTGATTCACCCAAACTTGATGCAGGTATAATGTCAGAACAAGCAGGAGACCTAATTGCAGCCCATCCAGAAACCTTAACAAATGGGAGCAGCCTCTCTGATGACAGACAGTAAGCAGTTTAAGGAAGCCACAAAGACAGGCAAATTCGCTTAAGGTTGTGATTCAGACCCCTTCCTTACTATGGCTGAGCTTCCTGTGGATGCTGACCTTTTTTATTTGTCCCAGAGTTCCTGGCTCAAAATGGCTGTCTCCCCTGTTGGTGATGTGGGCAGACAGAGCCTACTTTGTCTTGTCTGATTTTTTAGAGAGAAGAGTCTCCTTCTCCTCCCAACCCCGCCACTTATTCTTCTCTTCCCCCTCTTCTCCTTCTCTTCCTCCTCCTTCTCCTCTTTCTACAGAGACAGAGGGAGAAGGAGACTGTTAAAGAGACTCTATCACCGAAGTCTCTTTCAATGCGGGGACCAGGCTTGAACCAGAGTCATACACATATGGCAAAACAGCTCCCTATTTAACTAAGCTATTTTTCACCAGCCTTCAAGGTGAACCCTTTGCCTGAAGCCAATTCTTGCTTCCTAAAGAAGGAATGGACTCTGGTGAGTTGGGTGCTGATGGTGGCTCTGCAGGCCCATTTTGTCACTTCCAAGAGTGGAGGTGGAAACATCTACCCTGAAGAGATACTGTGTCCACATGTTCAGGATATTGTGCCAGTAAGTGGCAGCTGCTGTTTCATTTTTATTCATCTGGCTGGTCGTGGTGGTGGGGGGGAGGTGCCTGTATTCCTGCTAGTCTCCACTTTGCCTGGTCACTGACACATACATTTGAACCCCCATTTCCATATGTTGATGTCTAATTGTATTCATGTTCTTCTCCCCAGATGTATGTTTTAAAAAGGCAAATATTCATGGGAGAAGTGATGCTCCAGTACTGCCATTTCCCCATCTCCCCACAAAGCACCTAGATTGGGGGTACTGGGGGTGAGGCATTGAGCCTGCACCTTCTGGGAGCATGTGTGGTGGGAACTGATTGGCAACTGACTGGGGTTTCCTTGAGATTTTTTTTCCCTTAATGTTCATTCAGATATGACAACTATTATTAATACTCTAGGATATAAGCAGGCTCCAAATGATCCTCTTAGAAAGAATAGAAATTCGGGGTAGGGGTAGATAGCAAAATGGTTATCCAAAGAGTCTCTCGTGCCTGAGGCTCCAAAGTACCAGGTTCAATCCCTCATACCATTATAAGCCAGAGCTGAGAAGTGCTCTGGTTAACAAAAGGAAAGAAAAAAAAGAAATTTGATGGGATAGAAAGAAGGACAATCAGTACTCCCTGGCCAGCACTGCTCCCCAAATCTGCTATTTCTAAGTATCTGGGAGAACTTGAAAAACATACAGCAACCTAACTGCCCAAGGACTGATGGCTGGATAAAGAAGCCAGGGGATATATAGTCCATGAAACATCATTTTACAATAAAAAAATATGAAAAGATGTGACTGTATTATTTGGTGCAAAATGGATGGAACGAAAGGTAATCATTCTAAGAGAAATAAGTAAAGCAGTGAAAGACAGCTACTGGATGGTCTCATTAATATGTGGAATATAAATGATCAAGCCAGATGAACTTGCAAAAACCTGAAATGATAACCAAACTGTCTCTTAGACTTGGTAAAGATTCTGGTAGCTATGGAGTAGGAGGTAACGGACTCTGGTGAAGGGTGTGGTGTCTTACGCATAGCATATGTGGAGGTAAAGTTAGACCCCTGAAATGTTATGATTTTGTGAAACACAGTAGGATCACTGATAAATAAATTAAATAAAAATGCACAATTTCTCAGAATCCCTACCTGGAATTCTCTGTCCATGAGCCACACGTGTCACCTATGACTTGGTGGGTTCCCAAGGTAATCCTAGTCTTGTCTTGTTGCATTCTCGGGTGATCTTCTTTGCTATTCCTAGTTGCTCAGGGAGAGAAGAGAGATGCAGCTGCTGTTTCTCTGTAGCTCTGCCTCTGGAAGTCTCTAGAGACAGAGTAATATTTTTCCCCTGCTTGGAATTCTGACCCATGTCACTGGGCTGCAGCCAAGAACTGGGGTTCTAGGAAGTGTCCCAAAGTGGTTCTGGCATTAGGTCTGTCTAGGATCCCCTAGACAGGAAGTTCCCCCTGGCTTTAGCTAGGTGATTTGTAGACAAGTGTCTGTCTTCACATGGAGGAGGGGGAACTGGTGGAGCAGAAGGCAGGTGCAGAGCTCAGAATGGAAATGAAGAGGGTTCAGGCTCAAGCAGTCAGAGCTGGGCTGACTTTGGGAGATCATTAGGTGGGCCTTGGGAAGCAGAGGTTTTCACTTCCCAACATTTTCCTTTAGAATAATCAGTCTTAGTAACAGTTTGATCCAGATCCTTGGTGTCCTTTCTCCCTCTCCCTCTCCCTCTCCCTCTCCCTCTCCCTCTCCCTCTCCCTCTCCCTCTCCCTCTCCCTCTCCCTCTCTCTTTATTACTGAGGCTTTTCTGCTCCAAGCTAACTTTTTTTTTTTTTTTTTAGATGCCAAGAACAGAAATAGAGACAGAGAGAAAGACCTATTCCTGCAATTCCAATTAACTCTATCCCCTCTGAAGATTCCTACAGGCGCTTCCGCCAAGCCATCTTCAAAGCAGCTTCCCAAGCCATTCCTCGTGGGAGACGTGCTAACTATACGCCTTGTCTTGATGCTGAATGCGAGCAACTACTAAAGCAGTATGACAAGTCGGGCGACCCAGATGTGGCCGACCATCTCATTGCCTCCCTGGATGCAGCACACCAAGCCCGCTGGCAACAACTCACGGAAAGTCTGAACTTCACCCACTCAAGTAGGGAGGCCTGGAAGCTTCTTCACAGACTGGGTGCCGATAGCCAACCCCCTCCCGTCTCCCATCCTCCTGTATCTCCAAACTCAGTGGCCAGTCACCTAACTCAAGTTGGACGTGCTAAGATCGACCCAGTCTGGAAAAGAGAAATTTCCCATGAGTGGTCATCCCACTTCCGGTTATCTTGTCCATCTCCAAAAATCTCTCCCTTTACACTGTCTGAACTGGAAGACGCTTTGAAGAGGGTTAAACTGGGAACAGCTGCTGGCTATGATAACATCACCCCAGAACTCATTCTTAACCTGGGCCCCATGGCAAAGAAGTGGCTCACTTCATTCCTGTCCCACATCTTGGAATCTGAATCTATGCCCAAAATTCGGCGTCGTGCGAAGATAATAGCAGTTTTGAAACCAAAGAAAGACCCAACACTGGCTGCCAGCTATAGACCAATTTCTCTCCTCTCCGTGTGTTACAAACTCCTTGAGAGGCTGCTTCTGTCATGTATTTCTCCTCTTATAGAGAAATTCCTATCACCCGCCCAAGCTGGTTTCTGCCCAGAAGATCTACCTGTGAACAAGCCCTGGCCCTCTCAATTTACATTGAAAATGGATTCCAGAAGAATTTAAAGACGCGTGCTGTCTTTGTTGATCTCACAGCAGCCTATGACACAGTCTGGCACCGTGGTCTCCTAGTCAAGATCTCAAGATGCCTGCCTCCATGGGTGGCCAACACTATATCGTTTCTTCTCCAAAACAGAAGATTCCGGGTGCATCTGGGTGACAAGTCTAGCAGATGGAGACTTGTCTCAAGTGGCCTCCCCCAGGGCTCTGTTCTGGCTCCTACGCTATTTAATATTTACATCAATGATCTCCCAGAAACTTCTTCAAGGAAGTTCATCTACGCCAATGACATCTGCTGTGCAACTCAGGCATCCAAGTTTGACATCCTTGAGGAAACACTCACGAAAGACATGTCTCTGATATCTGATTACTGTAAAAAATGGCGACTAATCCCTAGCACTGCAAAAACGGTATCATCTGTTTTCCATCTACACCATGCCTCGGCCTCGGGTGAGCTTAATGAGCAACTTGGCGATACGAGAATCCGGCATGAAGTCCAGCCAGTCTATCTTGGCGTTACTCTCGATCGCACCCTGTCATTTCATGAACATCTCATAAAAACTGCAGCAAAGGTGGGCGCGAGGAATCACATCATTGCAAGACTGGCCAGCTCCCCATGGGGCGCGAGCGCTTCCACACTATGATCATCATCTCTGGCATTATGCTATTCCACTGCAGAATACTGTGCCCCAGTATGGTTCCGCAGCCCCCATGTCCACTTGGTCGATTCCAAATTATATTTCTCCATGAGGATAATTTCTGGAACCATCCGTTTCACCCCGGTTCCATGGCTGCCAGTTCTTAGCAACATCACCCCACCAGATATTCGTCGGGATGCGGCATCATCTAAGTTCATTTCCCACGTCTACGCTCGACCGGACCTGCCAATATACGCGGATATCTTCACCCACCCTGTCCAACATTTGACGTGTCGTCACCCAATCTGGTCCCCTATGCCTACACTGAACTTCTCTGTTCCACTCTCTTGGAAACAGAGTTGGCAGTCAGCTGAGGTAAAGAACAAACACCTCATCACAGACCCCTGCAAGCATCAACCCGGCTTTGACCTAGCACGTTATGATTGGGCCCTCCTCAATCGCTATCGAACAGGCCATGGCCGGTGCGCCGCTATGTTCCATCGCTGGGGAGCCAGAGACGACCCGAACTGCCCCTGCGTCTACAGACAGACTATGACCCACATAGTCAATGACTGCCACCTCTCCAGATTCAAAGGAGGTCTCGAAACTTTACATGAGGCTCAACCTGACGCTGTTGACTGGTTACGGAAGAAGGGAAAATGCTAGAAGAAGAAGAAGAAGAGAAAGACCACAGTACCAATTCTTCCTTCAGTAAACTAGGAGCTAGGTTTGAGCCTGGGTTGAGTAAGTGACAAGAACACTATCCAAGAGAGCTATTTTGCCTGTCTCAGCCCTTTGTCTATTCAGAACCTGCAACCAAGGGGCCAGGTGGTGGCACACCTGGTTTAGTGGACATTTTACCACCCACAAGGACCTAGGTTCAAGTTCGTAGTCCTTACCTGCAGGGGCAGAAGTTTCGTGAGTGGTAAAGCACAGATGCAGGTGTCTCTCTGTCTCTCCCTCTCTCTCCCCCTTCCTTCTCAATTTCTTTCTGTTCTATCCAGTGAAAAGAAAAAATTAAAATAAATAAATTATATAAAACAATAAAAATAGCTTTTATAAAAAGAACCTGAAGCTGAAGAAGTGGCCCTGTGGTAGAACACATGCCTTATATGCCAGAGGCCCTGGGTTCCACCCCTGGCATCACATAAAATGTCAGGACTGCTCCAGTGTCCTTTATCTCAACACAAAGAATAATAAGCGTTCATTTAAAAACAATAGATCTGGAGCCAAAATGTAAGTATTGCTTAAGAGGACAGAGGGCACTGGCCTGTCGAGTCAAGCATGTCAGCTGAAACCCAGCCTGAACTTGAGTCTGGGCCAGAGAGGCAAGGTCAGCAAAGCTGCCAGGGGTCATCATGACGCCTCAAAGGCTGAGTGGCCTGGTTTGACTATTGGGGGTGGGGTACAGACACCACTGTCTCTCAGCAGACAGAGCCCTGGAAAGGTCTCTAATCCTTGAGTCCAGGTCAAGAATCTTTGCAACCTTAGACTGTTTGTCCCTGCACTTCTGGGTCCCCAGCAGAGCATCTGGGAGGGCCCCACATCTCTTGAGGCCCCTGTATTTGCTGCAGCATCTCCCGTGGTTTCGCAGACTGTATGCAGGCTTCCAAAAGCTTCCCACTTCGGGTTTTGCAGTTTGCCGGCCAGACAGGCCTGGGGCCTAGATTTCTGTAGAGGCAGGTGAACCCCTGGGACCTGACCTCTGCCCCCTGTCCCTCGGCAGGGCCAGTTGTCAAGGAGATGACAGGATTGAATTCTGAGTTAAGGGAACCAATCTTGTCTGTCTAATTTCATCTCTTCCTCCTGCTTTCGTTCACCTCCTTCCTCCTCCAACTTTTTTTTTTTTAACCCTGTACAGCTATTACATGTATGATGGTCATTTTTAAAATGAGAATCAAATTGTTGTTTTATTCTAGTGAACCTCTTTGTTGGGGTTTTAAGGAACTCTGTGTCGTAGATTTGTTCTGCAAATGATGAACACAATGTTACATCCTATTACTCAATATTAGCTTACAAGCGCTTTAGCAAACTCATAATTTTTGTAGCATTCTAGGAAGGCTTTATTGTCTGCAATCGTCAGGTGCAAGGAAATAGAAATTAAGAGGCAGAGTTCACAGTTATCCAGTAACTGGTTGGTGTCTGGAACCCAGAACCTGACCCACAATGCAGAGCAGGCCAAGGATGGGGACAGGTGCTTGAGCTGTCCTTGGGTCCCCAAGGCATCAAACCCCCAGGGACAGAGAAATTTATTCACCCAGCTGTAAACAGCTGGGCTTGGAACTCATTTCCCTGCTGTCTCAGATGAGGCTGATGGTACTCAGTTTATGAATGTGATGTCATCTGTGTACTTTGTCAAATGCTGTCAACCTTCAGGAAATATTTAGAAATGGTTTTCTCTCTCTCTCTCTGTCTCTCTGCCTCTCTCTCTATCCCTATCTCTCTCTCCTTTCTGTTATGGTACTGAGGAATGAACCCAGGGCCTGATGTATGTGAAATGTTATGATTGAACCATCTCCCCAGGGTTGACTTTTCTTTTTCATTCTTGATGTTAAGAAAGTGTGTGTGTGTGTGGGGGGGGGGGGGGCGTGTTAAGAGAAGGAGACATAAATAGAGAAGTGAGAGAGGGAGAGACCCATAGCATCACTCCACCATCAGTGGAGTTTTACATAGTGCTCTCATGTGATGCTGGGACTCGAACCCAGGAACCCATGTTCTCTGAGTGAACTATTGCCCAGCCCCCTTGGTTTCACCTTTTGAAACCCAAATGTTTTTAGGGCATTTCTAAAATATCCATCACAGAACTTTGGAGGCTAACTGAGAGTTTTTTCAAAGAGATGAGATGAAGTGATGGTGAAAGGTAGTGGCATCTCTTCCTCTTGGAGGGTGCTGAGGGGGTCAGGTTCAGAGGGACAGGATTATTTTACTGTTCACCCAGTACTGACATAGAGTCTTCTAGAATGAGCCTCTTTTTAATTTTTTTACATTTATTTATTTATAAAATGGAAACACTGACAAGACATAGGATAAGAAGGGCACAATTCCCACTGCCAGAGCTCTGTATCCCATCCCCTCCCCTGATAGCTTTCCTATTCTTTAACCCTCTGGGAGTATGGACCCAGGGTCATTATGGGGTGCAGAAGGTGGAAGGTCTCTGGCTTCTGTAATTGATTCCTCGCTGAACATGGGCCTTGGCAGGTCGATCTATAATCTCAGCCTGTCTCTTTCTTTCCCTAGTGGGGCAGGGATCTGAGGAAGCAGAGCTCCAGGACACATTGGTGGGGTCGTCTGTCCAGGGAAGTCCGGTTGGCATCATGTTAGCATCTGGAACCTGGTGGCTGAAACAGAGCTAGCATATAAAGCTATACAAATTATTGACTAATCATGAACCTAAAGGCTGGAATATTTCGAATGAAGATTTGAGGTCTCCATTTTGGAAATAGCTAGTAGACCTATTTTAGATATATTCCAAAGGGCCCATGAATTTATTAGTTTTTGCCTGAGCCTGACATCTGATGTACAGGTGGATCCAAGTTATTGTCTGGGGAGATGATGTCATGGCTGGAAAAGGGCTAGAAAGCTGCATCAGGGAAGAGAGTAGCTCCCAAATATGGGAAAAGTGTATAAATATTGTTGACTGTAAACCTCATCAATTTGATCTGGGGCCCATATTCAGCATAGGAGCCTATGTGACCTCTACCTCTCTGTAGGTCTGAACTTGCATTCTGTGGTCATCAGTAGGAACATTCCAAGTTGCACCAATTTTAGGACTCATATTCTTCGGGTGGCAGATAAGAATATGTTAACCAACCCCCCTTCAGAGGATGGAACATTCTCTACCATTGTTGATCCACATTGAGGGCAAGGTCCTATGGGGGTCCCCAAAGGGGCCCATTATGTTGTTCCTAATGGAGATGACCAGTGACAGTGGAAAGACAGAATCTATTCGAGGTCTAGAGAATGAGCCACTTTTATTCACTAGCTTTCTATTCTGTATCCTGGCTATGACTTTGTTATTATTTCTCTTTTTAAAGAGGACAACCAGCTGGGAAGAACTTTTGTTGGTTTTTTGCATAAACTCCTGTCAGGTAGTTTCTGAAAAAAATCGGTCACATGCTAAGGAAAGAAGGAGGATGGGAGAGGCACGTTCAATCCAGTATCATTCTGAGAACAGTTTCATCCCTGAGGATACCCCCAAAACATCTCAGAGACCTGAGGGGAATCTCCAGATCATAATTCAAAAATTATCATACTGAATATTAAAAAAACATTTTAATTTATTTTAATGAAAGAGATAAAGATTGATAAATAGGTAGGTAGATAGACCAGAGCACTGCTCAGCTCTGGTTTATGGTGGTGCTGGGGATTGAATTTGGGACCTTTAATGCCTTAGGCATGAAGTCTTTTGCATAGCCATTATGCTGTCTCCCCAGCCCTCACACTGTGTATTCATTAAACATTTACTGAATAAAATAATTTCATGTGAGCACTCTCTAAGAGAAATGTGATGGGAGGGGTGAGTGTCATATGAGGTGTGAGTCTATCCCCTGAAACTCTACGATACTCTAGGTCAATAAGACAGTCAATGTCTCCTACTGTCAATGAATTGCCATTTAAGCACATTTTCCCATAAATTTAAAACAAAATTCAAGCAGTATATTAATAAATTTTTGAATATATGTCTGTCTATGTGAAAGGGATAAGGCAAATTCTCAAGTCCTGAGAGGAGTGGAAAGAAGATACACAATCTTTTTCTGGTAAAATAATACGCATTTTAAAGTTTGGGTCCTGTGCTCCCTTTCTTTAGCTCTATATCAGTGCCATATTTAGAAGGGCTGTAAGTAAAAAACACATTGAGTTTGGAAGACTTGGTATGCAAAAAGGAAAGTAAAAGATCTATGACTAGTATTTTTTTTTAACTCGTGGGAACACATTGACATAAAAATTTAAGATAGATTGAGTTAAATAAAATATGAAATGTCATAACCAAGATATCCTGCAGTAGGTGAATGGATAAAAATCTGGGGTATACCCATAAATGGAATATTATTCAGTGTTAAAAAAGATAAAGAAATGAATTATCACTAATTTGAAAGGACATACACACCCCTATGTGCAGTAGACAAAGGATGGAAGCAGCCTAAATGCTCTTCAATGGATGACTGGCTAAAGAAGTACGGAATATATATTCTATGGAATACTACTCTGGAATCAGAAAGATAATACTGTGTCATTTTGGAACAAAATGGATGGAACTGGAGGTGATTATGCTTAGCAAAGTAAATAAAGAGATGAAAGATGGTTTCACTCGTGTGGAATCTAGATGACACACATAAATTGTGCCTGGTACATAATAAGCACTGAATAAATATAAGTTAACCTGACTTATCATGCCATGAATATGATGTTACTTTCATACAGTGCAGGGAAGCAATATATATATGCTACTGCAAGTTAGATGTCTTTAGGATTGATGAATTAGGTCACTTGGATAATGTACTACTTTGTCATGTATAGGACCCAGGTTCAAGATCAGTGCCCCCCCACCCAACCACCTCTACATTAAAGGAAGCTTCAGTGTAGTCACACTCTGATTCTCTGTCTGCAATAAATAAATAAATAAACCCATACATAAGCAAGCAAACTATTTCCAAGAATTGTGAGAATTGTGCAATTGTGGTTATGTTTGGGAGATAGAAGGGTGGGGACACAGAACTTTGGTGGTGAGTGTGATGTGAAGCTATATGTTGCTATCTTAAAATATTGTAACCCTCTATTAATCACAAATAAAAAAATAAAAAGAAAAGAGTTATCAAGCCACGAAAAGATATGGGGAAACTTTAAATGCAAATCAGTAAGTGGAGGGGAAAAAAAAACCAATCAGAAAGAGCTACTTACTGTATTGTTCTAGCCAGAGACAATCCTGAACTCACAGTGGCTTGATTTATGAGCGTTCAGTTCCATGGTGGTGTGACAGTGACGAGATCCAGTAGAAATGTAGGATATTAGCAGCAGTGAGCTACAGCTCCCAACAGAAATTTACGACTTAAGATATTTTCCAATTTATGATGGGTTTATCAGGACACCATCATGAATCAAGAAAGAGCTGTATATAACATTCTGGAGAAAGCAAAACTACGAGAACCATCAAAAGATCAGTGGTTGCCAAGGGCTGGAGGGACGCAGGGAGGGGTGAATAAGTGGAACATGGATCTTTCAGGCGGTAGAACTATTCTGTTTGATAAACTACAGGTGCTACGTGCTATTTATACACTTGTCAGACCTCACGTGTTGTGTCTTCTACACAACATAAATAGTGAACTCCAACCCAAACAACAAGTTAATAATAATGGTGAAGGGGACAGGTGCTGGCACACCCAATAGAGCAAACACATTACCATGCACGAGGACTTGGGTTCAAGGCCCCAGCCCCCACCTACAGGGGGAAGTTTCAAGAGTGGTGAAGAGGGTCTGCAGGTGTGTCTACCTGCTCTTTGTCTTTCTCTTCCTCTCTATCTATGTCTCTTACCCTCTACCAAATAAAAAGAGAATAAAGTAGTCAACATAGACACCAAGCTCCAGTGACAACCCTACTAACGAATAATAACAAAGTTACCAAATCAACACTGACTCGTCAGTCAGCTGTAGCAAATGGTCTACGTTAACTCAGGAGATTGCTTAGAGGGAAAACTGTGCGGCAGGAGGAGAACTCTTATGTATTGTTGTTTCACTTCTCTATAAATCTAAAATATCACAAAAATTGTCTATTCACAGAGAATATGATTTCACTTGCTTCTTTGCGCTGCTCTTCATGTGGTTACCAGAAAAATCAAATGCGCATATGTGACTGACATTTGTGACTTGTCACAAAATCTCCTGTCTCCCTAGACTAGGAGTTTGGGGAACTCACTCCGTTAGACTGATGTGGCTAGCTCAATCAGACGGCCTGTGATCCCTTACAAAGCAAACAAAAGAAATCACCAAGGTCCAGAGAGACCATCTGAGCTGACGGATTCTATTTTCCTTTTGTCTGAGTTTGGGGAAAATTTCACTGTGGTCCATAGTCCCTCAGTTTCTAGGCACTTTTGGAAGAGTGTGTGACTGCGCATGGGGCCTGAGCAGGTCAGGTGTCAGACTGAACCAGTGTGGGAAGGCAGCCAGGAACAGGTATGTCCTAGGGCTATTTGGGTCTCACAAACCAACAGAAAATGCAGTGACAGCTGATGTCTTTAATGAAATAACTGCTTTCCCCCTAAGTGGGCCTGCGAGTGATCCTTTTAAAAAACAAACTTACAGGGGAGGGTGGGGTGGTAAGTAGCATAATGGTTAAGCAAAGAGACTCTCATGCCTGAGGCTCCAAAGTCCCAAATCCAATTCCTTCCCCCACCCCAATAAACCAAAGCTTAGCAGTGCTCAGATTAAAAAACAAACACACAAACAAAAAACACCAAAGTCAGAGCAGAAACAACTTCCCTTCTCCCTAATCTTCTCCCCAACCTCAGAAAGTCTTGCCCTCCCCAAACACTCCAAATACACAAAAAAGCACAGAGAATGGCATAAGCCTCCCTTTTGCTTAACATCCTATGAAGCACATATCAATCAATATTTTGCCATAAAAACTTCAGCTCATTGTTTAAGAAATAAACAGCCACACGCAGAGTGGACAGCCACCTGACTTACCCTGTATCCTCTCTTTTCCAAATAGGCATCTTCTTCCTGCTGCTACTGGGTTCTTTCCCGATTCTTTCATGGGCTTCATGCATTATGTATATACACAGCCATCAACCATGCATATGCTTGTTTCTAACAATATTCAGTAAACATTAGTTACATATTAATATGCACTAGCTGCAGTGCTAGACAATGAGGGTGGAGTAACAAAAAACCAAAATGTTAGTACTGGAGCTTAAATTCTTTCTTGGTTATTATTATTATTATTATTATTTTATTATTATATTGCCACCAGAGTTGTCACTGGGACTTGGTGCCTGCACAGTGAATCCATTGGTCCCAGAAGCCATTAAAATGTATTATTATTGGGAGTCGGGCAGTAGCACAGTGGGTTAAGCTCACATGGTGCAAAGTGCAAGGACTGGCATAAGGATTCCGGTTTGAGCCCCTGGCTCCCCACCTGCAGGGGAGTTGCTTCACAGGCAGTGAAGCAGGTCTGTAGGTGTCTATCTTTCTCTCCCCCTCTCTGTCTTCCACTCCTCTCTCCATTTCTCTCAGTCCTATCCAACAATGATGATATCAGTAACAATAACAATAACTACAACAATAAAAAAACAAGGGCGACAAAAAGGGAATAAATATTTTAAAAATGTATTATTATTAGTAGTAGTAGTATAGTAGTAGTAACAAAGAGAAATAGGCAATGAGAGGGAGAAGGAGTGGGAGAGAGAGAGAGAGACAGACTTGAGGCACCATTTCACCACTTGAACCGGGAGATCCTCAGGCAGGAGAGTCTTCTGCAGTAACAATCATGCTATCTGCCCAGCCCTGCTTTGCCTATACCAGCCCCAGGGACTCATATCCAGGACTTTTTTTTTCTCCTGGCTCTCCAGGACTTATTGTCTCTATTTTGTTTTTCTCATTTTACTTTATCTTGGGTGCTGAGATTGAACACAGGACCTTGTACACATATATGCAAGGAATTCACTTTACCACTGCACTACATTATGAGTGTGTTGTGTCGGCGACTGTGTATCAGTTTGTAGATGGTGTCTCTGGCACCTAAGTAGATTCTTTCTTTCTTTGCAATTGGCAATGCCTTGCAAACCTTTTGGTTAGATTGTACCGAGAATGCTTGCATGTTTGAAGAGGTAGAATGCCCTTGTTGAATTCACATCTGTGCTGCCAGGGGTTTCAACCACCTTGCTCTTGGCAGATCTCAGCACGGTGCCTCTCTCTGGCCTCCAGCATTATGGGTAAGAAGAAGCATGATTCCCAAGCTGGATTCTCTGGGCTCAAACTCTGGCTCCATGGCTTGGTATAGGTGCACATGGGGGCAATTAGCTAACCTGTGTTCTCTCCTCTGCAATGAGGACTATCATAACATGGACCCCCTTGAGCTTCTAGGAATGAAAGAATTAAATTAGTCTTGGCCAAATGTTCATAATGGTGTCTAAAAGCAGACAAGCATAAATAGCAGTTGCTCATTAGTTTTTTAAAAATTATTATTGCTGCTAGTTTGCTTCTAAGAAAATATATGACTCTTGGAAAACCTATCCCACTGGATTATTACCATTACACCCCAAGGCTGTTATGTTTATTCAGTTCTCACCTAATTGCCATTTCTTTTGGAGCAGAGGACCTAGAAGTCTGGGAGAATTGGATGCAAATATTGAAGTTTTGATTGGGATGTGAGATCTGAGAGGAGGGTCTGACCAGATGTACTAGGGAATGATCTTGTCAGCATGAGAGACTCTATTCTTTTGATTAAAAAAAAATCTAAATATCGGACATGCATGCATGAGGTCCCTGTTTTGATCCCAAGCACTGCATGTACCAGAGCTGAGGGGGTGCTCTGATCTCTCTTTCACCTGAAAAAAAATGAAATAAAAATCCAAATGCCAGCAGAAAAAAAGAAAGCATTACTGATTTTGGCTCTCTCTTGTGTTACTTGAGGAAGAATATCTTTTTACAGGAGATTTTGTCTGGGTCATTTTTGCATTTATTTGTTACCAAAGAACATTATTTCCTGGTAGACAGTGTCTAGGAAACATTTTTCAGCATTCCTGTGGGACTATAAGTGGCTGGTGAGTTTCCTCCTGATGTTGTATAGTAAGTGCTCAGCCTTGAGGCTGGGCTTCCTCTGCCTTTGCTGTAACCCAAGTGGACGTGCCAGGCTGCAAATATGTGTGGGTTCCAGACAGACACACACTCCTTAAAGTCAGGGCATCTCGCTTTGGACCCTGTTGTCAACCCCCAGAAGTAGGACCCACTGGATCTGTCAACTCCTGCTTCATGCTTAGTAATGGCTAGGGTGGGCTTTGTTTTTCCACTAACAGGTACTCACTGAGCATGCTCTGTGTGCCAAATATCAGCACCTAGAAGGTAACCAATCACTGTTCTTATTTCTTAGACATTTTTTACAATCATTATATACAAGCAAACACACACACACACACACACACACACACACACACACACACTTACAAAAATACAACAGGCACATTGCTTTATAATTTGGTTTTTGACTCAATAAAGCATTTTGCAGGACCATTTTATATGCACATCAGTGCAGACATTTCATTCCTTTATTTTTAATCTTTATTTATTTATTGGCTAAAGACAGTCAAAAATCAAGAGGGAAGGAGGGAGAGAAGGAGAGAGACAGAGAGACAACTGCAACCCTGCTTCACCACTCACAAAGATTTCCCCCTGCAGATGGCAGCTGGGGACTAGAACCCAGGACTTTGTGCATTGTAACCAGTGCACTCAATCAGGTCCGGCCACCACCCAGCCCTGATGTTTCCTTTCTTTTCTTTTTTTTTAATAAATTATTTGTTTATTTTTTATTGGATAGAGACAGAGAAAAATTGAGAGGGGAGGGTAGATAGAGAGGGAGAGAGACAGAGAGATGTCAGCAGCCCTGCTTCACCACTGGTGAAGCTCTTCCCCTGCAGGTGGGGACCAGGGGCTTGATCCCAGGTCCTTGCTCACTGTGGTGTGTACGCTTAACCAGATGCACCACCATGCAGTCTCTACTTTTCATTTCTTTATGTAAATGCAGAATATATTACCTCACTTTGTGCACACAAACATGATTTTTGTGAAAAAATACTGATGGAGAGCTGGGTTGTTTGTGTTCAAAGATTCATTGCTATAGTTTATATCTGCTACCAAATGACCTGCATTTTTCTGAAAGACCACTACTAGATGGTTTTGTATATATGTGCAAATAAAGAATTGAAACACATAGATTTAAAAGAGAGAGAGAGGAGAGAGAAAGAAAGAAAGAAAGAAAGAAAGAAAGGAAAAAAGTAGCCAAATTGTGGCTGAGACTTTATGCAAAGTTATCCTTAGGGACATGTGGGGGAGGGCAGCAAGAGGGATGTGGGAAGGGCACAGAACTGTGGTGGTGGGTGCACGATGGTGCTGGGATAGCCTGAAGGTGCTTCTTCCTGAGCTAGTGCTCTCTGGGTTGGAGAGAACTCAACTGGAGCCAATCTAGGCTGCTGCGTGGGAGAGGGATTAGGAACTCGTGCTGCACTAACTTCGCAGGAGATACACTCTGGAACTCTCAGAGCCAGAAAGCAATTTCCAAGTGTCTTTAATCAGAAGAGCAGCTGTTTTTATACTCTCCAAGTAGGGTGGAAACAGGATGTGACATAGAGAGGGTGAAGCAAAAAGTGACTGGTGGAAGATCAGGGTGTGACAAGGAGAGGATCAGGGTGTAACAAGGAGAGGGGGTGGAGCAGGTGAGAATTCTACCACTAAACCACCAATGCCCTGGAGGGAGTATGGTGCTTTATGTAAATGTAAAAGTGATTTATGTAAATAGACCAAAGCTTTGAATGGGATCAAATCAATCCCTATATAGGCATATGGTTAAGCAGAAGCCAGGGGGAGCTGGCATACTACCCAACATCTCCCCCTTTCTTTTTAACTATTTGCCATAGTATCAGGAGTGCGGGGCACTTTGTGAGGCAGGGAGACTGATAAGAGGCACACTTTTTGGGGTTCTACTGTCCCTCCTTGCTCAACCTCTCCGTAGAGAGAGAAACTAACAGGATTGACACACCCCTCAGGCTCAAGCCCTTCCAAGCTCAACCATATCCTCACAATTCCCCAACATCTCCCTCTTACTTAATAGCCATATATAACTGGGTCAATGTCTGTAAAAGGCTTCATCTCTGTCAGGGGAATAGCAGTGTAGGGGTGAACAGAAACCTGTTGGGAAGAAAGCAGAATGATAGCGTGTAAGTGTCTTCAAAAAGAATTAGCACAAGACAGGGAGGGATAAGTAAGAGTAGCAAGAGACAGAGTGAGCCTGATGGGTGGAGGAGTGGGGGCCTGATAAGCCGAGGGGCTAGAGGGGTGATCTGGCATTGCAAAATCCCTAGTCAGCTGGCAAAAAGTTCTATGAACTGCTACAGTCATTCTTCAAGAAGTCCAGCAGTATAAAGGGAGTGTCCAGCAAGTTCTATAGAAGCATCAGTCCAATGTCAACGGCCAGGAAATAAATGCCACACATCTATCTTGATGGAGGAGGACAGCCACTGGAACTTTTCTTCTCTGTAGAGAGTGACCTGGAACTGCCAAAACATGATGGGCGAAACAGAAGCAGGAAGAGCAGACACCAATGGTTGAAAGAAAGGCAGTAGGAAAGTCTTGTCCTTTGGAGTCTGTGAATCAGGTTCTCCAGATCGTGTCAGGTCACATCATGGATTTCGGGGGATGGCTGTAATTGTGGGTGATGTCAGAGGTCAGGGGTCCAAGATGGATTTCTGGGGATTCTATATGAGCAGATGCTTCTTTATGCGAAGGCTTGTCATAGCTGTAGTCAATTACTTATGAAAAAACTTTGTAACAAATTAGAAGTTTACTACAATTGATAACTCAATGATTATAATTGGTTTAGGTATCTTTATAATTTCGTGTAAAGGTCATCTTATGTGACCTCATGTAGCAGTCTCTATATAGCAAAATTTTCATACCAAATTTAAGTCACATATATTGATTCTTAACTATTTTTACATTGGGTTTTTAAGCAAACTCAGGTTACTAGAGTTAACACATTTTAGTGACAATTTTTTTTTGGGGGGTACGTTTACAATGTCAGATTAATGCCAAATTTGTTGTGGATTAATTTCCACAAGATAGCTTACAGGACATTTTTGGGGGCCCTCCAAAAATGTCCTGTATAGAGGATTTGTATTTTAACTTAGGAGATGATGAATTGTCAATTGAATATTTAGAGTTTTACCTTAAACACTCAGTTACTTTAATGAATTGATTTTACCTCTTCTGGTAAGAATGTAGCTTCAAAGTTACAATTTAACCATTAAGTTAATGTTTACCAAACTTGAAACATGCATATTAAACATATAGTTTATAACACACAGGAGGAGAAAAACTTGTAAATAATACATATAATTTCAAATGAGAATTTAGATCTACTGTCATAGTTGAACCATCTTTACTCACAGTTTAAGACTAAACATTTCATATTTATATCAAGACTTAAAAAAGAAATCAAAAAGAGGAATGAACAATTTTTGGACTGTTTCTGGATGTTTCCAGAAACCATGGCTGTGTCCTGCCATTTTATATAAAGTCAGTTAACTTTCAGAGTACTCTGAGCACAATGGGTCGTACAAAAATTTTGGTCACTCAACTCACTCAATTTTTTTTTTTTTTTTTACTCACTCACTCACAAAACACAACTGGCCAGTCATAGCATAAGACCTTCGGGGGGGGGGGGAGAGTTCTGTGAATAAGATTTTTTTTTTATTCTGCCATGCTGTATTATGGATCCTGGGGTGCATCCTGCAGCCAGTCCTCTTGCAGTGTTTCTTGTTCTTCAGGGATATCAGCGCCATCATGTGGGTATTGCCGGACATGGCAGGCAGGAACCCAAACAAGCTTGGAGTAATTTTGTGAAAAAAATGCATGCGAAACCCCTCCCCATAGTCAACTGGGGGTCAGGTCCTTTCCAAATTTTATCAAGTGGGTCTTTCCATTTGACTTTAATAGCTGTGAGGGTGGGTGGTGTTTGCCAATGAAGAATAATAGGAGGTTGGTCTGAGTTTTTGTAAATATTAAAGAGATTTAATGTAGTTAAGGCTTTTGCCAGCTGGATATTGAGGGGTACATTTCCCCTTTTTCTTTATTTAATTGAGCCTTAAGAGTTTGATGGGCCCTCTCAACAATGCCTTGTCCCTGTGGATTATACGGAATGCCTGTAGTATGAGTAATGTTCCAGAGGGAACA
This sequence comes from Erinaceus europaeus, assembly GCF_950295315.1. NCBI lineage: Eukaryota > Metazoa > Chordata > Mammalia > Eulipotyphla > Erinaceidae > Erinaceus > Erinaceus europaeus. The sequence continues at coordinate 72,277,424 of NC_080176.1, forward strand.
AAAATCTTTAAATTGTTTGCTGGTAAAAGCAGGTCCATTATCCGTTTTAAGTTGAAGAGGTAAGCCCATTACAGCAAAACAGGAGAGCATATGGCTTATAAGCTTTTTTGAGTTTTCTCCAGTCTGAGCTGTAGCCCACATAAACTTAGAGAAGGTATCAATTGAGACGAATGCATATTTTTGTTTGCCAAAGTTGGGTATGTGGGTAACATCAATTTGCCAAAGAGCATTGGCTTTTAAACCTTGAGGATTAACCCCCAGAGTTTGAATAGCAGGTGTTTTGATTAGACCTGCACAGGAGGAACATGTAGCAAGAATATATTTTAACTGTGGCAGAGGAATATCAGGAAATCGAGCTCGAAGACCTTTAAGATTAACATGGGTTAGGGAATGAAAGTCAGCAGGATTAGAGACAGAGGCTAGGAGAATTCCTGTGGAGGCAAGGTGGTCAGCTGCAGCATTCCCTTCAGACAGGGGACCAGGAAGAGGGCTGTGGGAATGTAGGTGTTAAACATACAGAGGTTGTGTTTGAGAACAGAGCATAGAGGCAATTTGAATTAAAAGAGGAGAAAGTGGGTTGTCATCAATTCTTACATAAGATCAAGAAAGCCATGGAAGTAAGTTAACAGTATACACACTGTCAGAAAAAAAGGTTGAAGGATTCTGGTACAGCTTTTAATGCAAGGAAAACAGCATAAAGTTCTTTGTACTGAGGGGAATTATCAGGAAGTTCAGTAAAGAGAGGTTTGGGGTATTGCTGGTCTAGATAATATATAAGGCAGCAGCTCCCTTTTTCCCACCATCAGTGAACACTGTAGGAGCAGAGGGGATGGGATCTTGAGAGAAAAGTTTAGGTACTAGTAGAGGCAACAGAGGTAAAGAAGCTATCAAATTATTAGAAGGAAAATGATTATCTAATTGTCCTGGAAAACCCATTAAACTTATGGCAAAACGAGAATGGTGGCGTATGAGCCATTCTGTATCTGTGAGAGAAAAGGGAAGAATGACTGAATCTGGTTCCCTTCCTAAGACCTGAAGCGATCTGTTTCTTCCTTGGCGAACCATAAATGCTAAGGCATCAGTCTCGGTAAGGAGTGTTGGAGCTGTGCCTACTGGCATATGAAGCCATTCGAGAACGCCATGTTTCTGCCACAATACCCCCACTACCATGGGGGTGGAGTTAAAGATTAGAAGATTTACTGGAGAGGAGGGGGAGAACCAAATGAGGTGCATGTCCTGGAGAGCCTGGTTAACTTTTTCCAGTGCCAAGGAGGCTTTGGGGGTTAACATACGCTTTGAGGAGGGCTGTTTGTTTCCTTTTAACAGATCTAACAGTGGTTGCAGGCAGCTCGTAGGCAGATAAACATCCTGCCTAAGCCAATTCAAATTTCCAAGAAAACTTTGTAAAGAAGCAAGAGTGAGATTAGAAGGAAAAGTAACACAAGGTTTTAAAGGACGAATCTGCGTTAGGGAAATCTCTGAGCCTAAGAAAGATATTGGAGGAATTAGCTGTATCTTCTCAGGAGCTACATTAAGTCCACTTCTTTTTAAGGCAGGGATTAGAAAATCACGTAGGGCGGAGAGATCTGTATCTAATTCTCCCCATATTAACACGTCATCCATATAATGAAAAACCTTAAGGCCCTTATGAATATATGGAAAAAGGGCAGATTTAACAGCCTCTTGACAAATAGTAGGAATATTAGCCATGCCCTGGGGCAGTACCACCCATTCAATTCTATCGGCAGGGCTGGCATTATTAATAGAAGGAACAGAGAAAGCAAACCGTTTACAATCTTGTGGGTGTAAGGGAATAGAGAAAAAACAATCCTGTATATCAATAGCTATGATTGGAATTCCTGTGGGAATCGCTGAAGCAAGAGGCAAACCCCTTTGGGGGGAGCCCCAAACCTGCATGGTTTTATTAACTGCACGAAGATCTTGGAGGAGGCGCCATTTTCCTGAGCGCTTTTTAATCACAAAGACTGGAGTATTCCATGGGCTCTGAGAATGACGAATGTGTCCCAAAGATAACTGCTCTTGGAAGAGTTCTTTTAAAATTTCTAGCTTCTCCCTAGGCAAAGGCCACTGTTCCACCCAGACAGGCTCATTAGAAAGCCAATCTAAACGGGGAGTTCTGTTATGAACAGTGGCAGTTAGTATCGGGGGTGCTGGTTGGGTCTAGCAGTCTCACAGGAGTGAGTGTGGTGTCCTACAGAGGTGTCTGAGGATATCACTACATTTAAAGATTCCAGCAAGTCTCTTCCCAATAAATTGGTGCTTATATCAGCTATTAAAGGCTGAAAGCATCCAGTAGTCCCTTCTGGATCTTCCCACACAAGGGAATCTCATGTGTGGAATGCCTGAGTCAATCCTCCAACACCATGTAAGCGTGGTCCTGGGAGGAGTTCCCAACTCTGGGGAACCTCTGCTTGTCTTAATATTGTCTTTTCTGCTCCCGTGTCAATCAAACACTTAAAAGGAATATTACCAATCTTTACTGTCATAGTTGGGTGACCCCTTTCTAAAACAGGGGTGGTCCATAAAATCTCAGGCTCCGAATTCGAGCTGTTCTCTTGCTCCAGCCGGTTATTTCTATGCTGAAAGTTCCCACATACCATGGGTTCCTCCTTCTGCTCGCCCTCTGTTATTGTTACTTGGCGTGGTGGGTGTAGCGAAGGGTTGGGTCCCAAGCTGGGCTTCTGTTTGTGGAAGAAGGACACAGCACCAAGCGGGCGACCTGCTTCCTTCCCTCGTGGGGGCGGGGCTAAGGGAAGCCCGACACCTAGTTTAAATCCCTGTTTACATTTGGCAGAGGTGTGCCGTTCCTATGGAACCTTGACCAACAATCTCTCCTCCAGTGAAATCCTTTCTGGCATCTGGGACAAGGCATTCGTGGTCTCTGTCTGGAGGTGGGGTTGCCCTGACTGGAGGCGGGGTCGCGGTCTATTTTCTGGACATTGGTTACGCCAATGTCCTCGGCGACTGCACTGAAAGCAAGCCCCTTTTTGCTTATGTAAGGTAGCTGCATAGGCCTGTAACATAGGTCCTTGAAAAGAGCTTGATCTGAGATCCTGTGTAGCTATAATCCAAGTATCTGGGTGTTCGTTTTTAAGAGTGATACAGGCCTGTCGAAAATGCAGAAGCATTCCATCCCAGACTATGGATCGCAGGAGGAGAAAACGAGCGTCAGGATTATAAATCTTCCTTTCCAAACTCGACTGGACCTTGGCAATGAATTTAGCGAGGGATTCATCAGGTTCTTGTTGAAGGGAGAGAATGGGGGCTGAGGCCGCTTCCATGGGTGGTGTTAATCGCTCCCATGCTTTAATGTACACAGGCGTACCTGATCAAAATACCCCGGTGGAAACTTGGCTTCCGCCTGTTGTATCCCTGTTTCTAATTGGCCTGTTCCAAACAATGCATCAAAATTCCCCTCTGGCTGATTTTGAATATTTTTCCACAATTGTTGTAAACATTCGTCACGAAAGAATGCCTCCCATTGCAGGAAGAGGGGGCCTGGGAGTGTAGCGCGAGTTACATCCCTCCAATCTTGGGGGGTATTAAGGTTCTGAAGCAGGCCTTGTAAAATGGACCTGGTCCATGGGGCATGAACACCATCATCCTTGATAGCCTGGCGTAGTTCCTTCAGGTCTGTGGCGGAATATGGATACCAGGCCTGAGGTTTTTGTCTATTGGGGGCGACATTGATTGGAAATGTGTGGACTTACTCTGATAAGTGTGTAGCGGTAGGAGGAGTCACTGAAGTGGAAGCTTCTGGACAAGCGGCGAAGAAGTGGTTTTGGAGGCTACAGGAGAATTTGGACATGTGTCTGTCAAAACGGGGGTGGGCGAAGAAGCAGCCGTGGAGGCAGCATGAGGTTCCGGACACGTGTCTTCCAAAATGGGGGTGGCCGAAGAAGTGGCTGTGGAGTCCAAAGGAGAATTCGGACACGTGTCTGCCAAAATAGGGGCCTCAGGGCAAGATGCCAAGATAGAGGCCTCAGGGCAAGATGCAGAGGAATTAGGGTGGGTCAGGATCATGACAGGCCTTTGCTTCTTCTTGTTTTTAGGGTGATGGTTAAGTTCTATGATCACTTCCTTTATCTCTTGGACCTCAGCCTCTAGGTCCTTAAGCCTTTTGAGAGGTTGTCCTATATATCCCTTAAAAGCTGCTATGATGATCAACAGGATATAAGGTGCAGCCCCAAGAAAAATGTCCCAGATATATAAAAATTGTATACTGGAAAAAGAATGCAGGATTTGGAAAAGATTTTCCATGGTGGAGAGATCTCAGGAAAACAATAAGAAAAAAAAATCACAGGGCCTTAACACAATATTGCAGATACCCAAAAGGTGTGTACTTATCTAGGATGTCTTCTTGTAAATCTGCTGCTTACGTGTCCCTGTTCAGGCGCCAAATGCCGGGATAGCCTGAAGGTGCTTCTTCCTGAGCTAGTGCTCTCTGGGTTGGAAAGAACTCAACTGGAGCCGATCTAGGCTGCTGCGTGGGAGAGGGATCAAGAACTCATGCCGCACTAACTTCGCAGGAGATACACTCTGGAACTCTCAGAGCCAGAAAGCAATTTCCAAGTGTCTTTAATCAGAAGAGCAGCTGTTTTTATACTCTCCAAGTAGGGTGGAAACAGGATGTGACATAGAGAGGGTGAAGCAAAAAGTGACTGGTGGAAGATCAGGGTGTGACAAGGAGAGGATCAGGGTGTAACAAGGAGAGGGGGTGGAGCAGGTGAGAATTCTACCACTAAACCACCAATGCCCTGGAGGGAGTGTGGTGCTTTATGTAAATGTAAAAGTGATTTATGTAAATAGACCAAAGCTTTGAATGGGATCAAATCAATCCCTATATAGGCATATGGTTAAGCAAGCAGAAGCCAGGGGGAGCTGGCATACTACCCAACACGATGGGACTATACTCTTAGGATCTTATAAATAACTATTAAATCACTAATTGAAAAAAAAACTTGAAGAAATGTGACAGCACATAATCTTGTCCATGTACTGTACCATGGATGGGAAGCTATATAAGCAGGATAATGTCTCTGAAAGGGAATTACAAACATCTGCTAGAGACAACAGCAATCCACAGGCTGTTTTTTCTAAAACCTGCAGGAAATAAGAGCTGGTGCTACCGATGGTGCTAGTAGAATCTGGTAAAATGTTGTAGCAGACAGCCTCGGCTGGCAGCAGGAGTATGCTTGATCTCAGTCAGATAATTAGCTGGGTGACAATTAGCTTTGGACAAATCCTATTCTTCCCTGAACCTTACTTAGTTCCTTCATTTGCAAAATGGATCACTGGGTCATTCAAAGATGGAAGAGAAATGTCCTTGAACTTGCATGTCATCTTAAAGCCTTTATTGCCCTGAGATTCAGTGTCATTTCCTCTTTTGCTTCAAGGTGTTACCTTGCTGAGCTGTGAGAAGTCTTTGAAGTTAGCCTATGTTCTTAAGGGATGCATGCCCCAACACTAGTCTTCATTTTGCAGAGACAAGTGGTACAGTGCAAATACCTCTGAAGACTCAAGAAATGCAGCCTAGGCTTTTGTCCCAGTAATGTGACATTGGGAAGACTTCTCCCTTATGGGACATTTCTTCATTGTTGACTGGGTAAAGTCAGATGGAAATGTCAGGGTTCCAGTGAAGGGTAAAACCCACCTCCCTTTTTTGTGCATAGAGAACATTTTACAAAATAAATATTCCATTTTCAAAACATGAGCAAATGCCTAGAAGCTTCTTTGCTTCCTATGCCCAGTGTTTGTTCAGGAGAGTGGGCTGGTTGCGGGTGGTGGGTGGGGTGGGTGGATTGGGGATAGGGCCCAGAGAAGAAGGAGAATATCTGGCGGGAAAATGGGACTATTCCCCTTATCAGCAGGACCATTCAATGACATCTTCTCTTAGGCTTCTGTCTGTCGCATTCTTATGACAGCTGATTGCTGAACTTCCCTGAGAGTCAGGCAGTTTAAAAATGAAAATGCTAAGGGCCAATGTGGGTACCAGTATGAGTTCTGGGCAACTCAGAGCAGCTCTCTGGCCCTCAGTCTTGCAGCGAGTTCATCAGTGACGGATGGTTAAACAAAGAGAATTTGCTGAATGAAGGACCAGCACTGGTTTAACAGAAGTGTAAACATGATCTCAAACAACAAACTTTGCTAATAGTTTCTCTTTATGAGTATTTCAGCTCAAGTCCATGCTTGATTGAGACTCCAGGTATCATTAGGGGAGGGGTGGGAGACATGTACACAGAAGAATAGCCAAGGTCTAAGCAAGGAAATTTGACCGAATGAGACTGTTCAAAGCTGAGAAAATGAAAGAACCAACTGTATTGTGGCGTAGAGGCTTCTTCCCTAGCTTGGGAAAAGTCCTATTTGCCATCTGTATCTCATCCATCCCTTAATCAGTTTGTCATCATGGACATGCCCATTTTTTAAAAATTAATATTTAGACAGGACAGGCTCTCCATACTCACCAAATTCTCAAGCAAGAAAGGTGTCCCAGGCCTCTTAAGTAGAGGTGTCCTTCTGCTTTTGGGCCATTAGAGACAGACCAGCACTTGAATATTGTGGGGAAGATGGCTACCATCTTGGTCATATCTTGTTCTGATCAAATCCTGAAGAACCAACCTCAGTATTTAAAATTTTTTATTTGGCTTTATTTATTTATTGGATAGAAACAGCCAGAAATTGAGAGGAAGGGGGAGATAGAGAGGGAGAGAGACAGAAAGATACCTATAGCCCCACTTCACCACTTGTGAAGCTTTCTCCCTACAGGTGGGGACCAGAGGCTTGAACCCAGGTCTTTGCACATTGTAGCATGTGTACTCAACCAGGTATGCCACCACCCAGCCCCCAACCTAGTATTCATCTCAGCATCATTATTGGGGTTACTGGAAGGTTGGTGTGTGGGAAGTTGATATCCAGGTCAGACTTTCCAACTAGGGCTCCCCTCATGGAGGAGAACAAGTCTTACTTTTAAAACTTTCTCATTAATTCTGCCTATTAGTCACGGCAACTGCGAGCCCAGCATATCCCCTACTTCCTTCTTTGTTGTATAGGTCTTTCTAGATGACTGACCCTTAGTCAGTGGCTACCTCAAGCTGATCTTCTTGTTATGTGAGTTTGTAGTTCCTTTTATGTGCCTAGAAGTCTGCCTTGGAGACTGGATTCTTTCTTTCTTTTTTTTTTTAATTTTTAATCTTAATTTTTCCCCTTATTTTACCCTTGTTTATTGTCGTTATTGTTATTGTTGCTGTTGTTGTTGGATAGGACAGAGATAAACCAAGAGAGGAGAAGAAGACAGAGTGGGGGAGAGAAAGATAGACACCTGAGGACCTGCTTCACCACCTGTGAAGCGACTCTCCTGCAGGTGGGGAGCCGGGGTCTTGAACTGGGATCCTTATGCAGGCCCTTGCACTTTGTGCCATGTGCACTTAACCTGCTGTGCCACTGCCCAGTTCCCGGAGACTGGATTCTTAAGGAAAAAAAAAGGTTCTTATTTATTTTGTGTGTGTGAGAGAAAGAGAGTGGGAGAGGGAGAGGGAGAAGGAGAGGGAGAGGGAGAGGGAGAGGGAGAGGGAGAGGGAGAGGGAGAGGGAGAGGGAGAGGGAGAGGGAGAGGGAGAGGGAGAGGGAGAGGGAGAGGGAGAGGGAGAGGGAGAGGGAGAGGGAGAGGGAGAGTACAGAGCACTGCTCATTCTGGCAGATGGAGCTGCCAGTGTCCTCAAGCATATAAGTCTCGTGCTCTAATGTGCTTAGGTGTTTACCCACTCCAAGACTGGCCCTTTGGAAAAGAGCAACCACCAGGTCATTTCAAGAGAAGTCAAATAGTGGATTTTTAAAGGCAGTTGCTGTGTGGATGGGAGGCTCAGCTGTCTCATTGGTCTGTGTTTTGTAGCTTTTCCCTTCTTGTTTCTGTTTGAATTCATTAGATCGGGGTTTCCATGGCATTCCTTACTTGGCAGTGTCACCCAGGTGGTTATAACCCTGCTCATCAATGGGTGGCATGCATGCCTGATTTTGTGGCCATGCTCTGTTTTCAGCTGGTGTCTAATTTTACAGCTTAGTTCTTCGCACATGGACTCTGATCTGTCAGAGAGCCCATACCTGCTCCATAGAGCACATGTGGAGGCGGAGGAACCTTTATCTCTCTCTCTCTTTATAGTTTCTACAGGAGGATGGGGGCAATGTAACAAGGAAATCTATCCTCTTATCTCTGTCTCCCAAGACTGTGCCAAGGCATCCATTGGGGTATGTAGCTACTGGGTTATGTTTTAAAGTAGGGTCACTCCATTGAAATGCTACTGATCTCTCATGGTCCCACTAAACCTCTCCCCCCCCCAACCCCAGTGAACTTCCTCTTCTAGGTCCCAACACTTCAGCCCAAGCCTGAGGGTCACCTCCCACTGGGAGGGTAAGTAGGGGACTCTCCAGGGATTCCCCAAATGAGGGTCCAAGAACCTTCCACACTGTATAGATAGTCTAATCCCTGTCAGGTAAATGGTGTTAAGTTATCAGCTAGTCAAAACCAAAAAAGAGTAGGAGTTAAAGGGAAAATTTCTTTTCTTTTCTTTTTTTTTTAAGATTTTATTTATTTATGAGAAAGATGGGGGGTGGGGTGGGAGAGAACCAGATATCACTCTGGCACATGTGCCGCTGACGATCCTACTTGGGACCTCATGCTTAAGAGTCCAAAGCTTTATCATTGCACTTCCCAGACCACAAGTTAAGGGGAGAATTTCTTCACTTCTGTCAAATGAGACTTAAGGAGCCATGACTCTCTGGTCTGCTCTGTAGCTGACCGGAGTTGCCTTGGTTTCACTGTTCATTCTGACATCTTCCTGACTACAGCCTCCAGGGAGATGACCTTGTGATTTATAAATCCTGCTTCCTTCCCAAAGCAGCCTTCCCCACCCCCTCATCAGGCCAGGGACTGCTCCCTGGCCCGCGTGGTGGACACAGGGTCACTTTTTGCTATAGCAGAGAGTGACCTTTTTCTCCCTCCCGGCCTTCCCTAGACCTGTTTTTCCAGATCAAAAGGCACCAGCAAGCATGTCTGCTCTGGTCACCTGGGGCCTGCTGTCAGCATTCTGCAGAATCTGTTTCGTCACAATCCTGCCGGGCTCTGCAAACAGTGCCTGCTGGCAATTCTCGGACTTGAAGGCCCACGTGAAGCAACCAGAGAAATCTTTGACTGCAGCTGCCACTGCCCCACCCTGCCATGACCTTTCCCACTGCCTTCCCACAGTCACCAAGTGGGGGTCCCTGGAGGCAGCTGTCATCTACAGCAACCACAACATGAAATCAGGCTTTGCCTTCATGCCTCACCTTGGGGAGGGGGTGTCTGTGAGCTCCACACAATGCTTTCCTCTCTGTGCCTCTGGCTCATTTTTTTCTGCCTTTCCTTGACTTCATCCTTTGTTTCAAAAGGTCCAGAATGGAGGGGCAGTGGTGGCCATTGTGCAAGGGATGTCATTTTGACCCCCTCTGCTCCTAAAAATCAATACTCCCTTTGAGTCCCTGAAAAGAGTGTTTTATAGACTCCTCTCTGAACAGTCTCAACCTGTAAACATGGGTATAAGCTTGTGACCCTGCTCATATGTACACCGTTTTTATTCTTGCAGGATATTTACAGAGTCTCACAGGGTGTTCTGAGACTTAACCATGTATCTCTGCATGGTCAGAGTATATCTGACCTGTCTAGCTGGGAAGGAAATTTACATGCCTGACAGAACAGGAGATGGGGGACAGAGGTCAACAACTGATTTGGGTATCTTCAGTGCAACAGGGTATGGTGGGATTGCCTCTAACATATTGAGAGACCCAGCAGCTGGACAATGCCTGTCACCTTCTGTCAGACCCAGCCTTCTGCCTTGTGACTTCTGAGATGGGAGGTACTTGGTTTGACTTTTGCTATTTTCCATGTCACTTCTCCAGGGAAGACACAGGCAATCACTGTTGATTTGTCAAAATCCAAAGCTGGAAGAGGTTGCAAATGCCATGCAATGCAGATGTAATAAATTGTTGCCTGCATGGGTCCCTGTCACAGTTACATTTTCTTTGACATATATGGCATCTTTCCCCCTCTTTGTTTTATGCTTAATTTGTCAGCAATATTTGAAGAACTAGGGAATAGCTAATAAAAAGAGAATCTGAGACATGGCTTCTACAGGGCTATTCTGTTCCAGAGTATGACTCCATTGTCTGTGCATAGCATGTGGTATCGCCCTCCTTGGGGCTGTGAGTATATGTGGCTGACATACTGCTGGCAGCCTCATCTGTCCAGTGACAGATGTCATGTGTCCTGCCATCCTTGTGACCCTGGATCAGAGTCCCTCTTACCAGTAGGTGAAGACAAGGTAGACCACAGGCCCTTGAGCTGTCTACTGTAAATATCTGTCCTTGGACAAGGGCTTAAAAGTTTATCCCTCACTAACTCAGAAGGATACTTCC